>NW_027315768.1:33950503-34063003 GCF_026437365.1 Eucyclogobius newberryi
TCATGATTTTCGTGCCCCTCCCTCACACCCTTTTAAAATTGTTCTTATTGTTCTAATTTATCTCCTAGACGGGGGTCTCGGGGCCCGGGAGCCTTCAGCCCTCATCGTCAGAAGCCCCAAAGGTTCACTGGGGCTCGACGAGTTAATTAATAATACGATAAGGAGCTCAGGCTATGCACAGAAACAAGTCGGTGCATTAACACTAGAAAAGTCTTAAAGCAGTGTGTGGGGCAAAGGGACTCACACCTTTGGACCAGTGAACCTTAAAATGTCAAATTTTCGGACCAGTGAACCTTTGGACTCGTGGGCCTTCTTTTAATGCTCCACTTTCCAACATTTTCATTTCCCAATTTCTTCCTAATGTGTTTCTTTCTGGTCTCGGTTGTTTTTGTTCTTTTGTGTTTTTATTTTTTTTTTTTTAAAAAGAGAAAGTTTAAAAAGCAATTCCAGTTCAAAGTCATGTAAATAAACCCTGAACAATGACATGAACTTTTTCAAATGTTTCACTTTTTCACAAACATATTCACTTTGTTGCTTCTGACCTGGTTTTGTTAAAGAGACTTTGCTGTTTGTAAGTTTAGGGTCATTTTGTTTGTTAAACTGTCATGAAGTGACTTTATAACTCCTTTTACAACTGTTGCTAGATCCATGGTTAAATCCTCCAACGTCCAGATAAGCATTTGTTTGCCATCTTTGTTTCGTATATTTTTCCACCACTGAAACAAAATATTGAGTATCTCTAATTTCATCTGTGGCTAGAAGGTGCCAGCTTCTGTATTTTTCCAATCATTGCACATTTAAAGACAAAACCCGGACTAAACGAGGCGTAAATCATCAGTTCTTAAACTAGGACAAATCTTGTCTGACATTGATTTCATTGACCTAATGTGCCATTTGTGTGAATTAATTAAGCTTCACGATACAATCTCGCCTTAAACTAAACATTCGCCTTCCGATAATATTTGAATTCAAAGCGTAACATAGACTTACCCCAAACACATCAAACCAAAAAGACAGAGGCAGGCGAAAATGTGGTTCCTGCTACGCCACATGTCTCCTCTCTGATTGATTATGGGCTGTTGCTCTTCCCTCCACACAAGGCAGGTGAAGGAGGAGAGAGGGCGGGGCCATTGTAACAGCAGGAAGCAGCCAGCATTGACCTCACCTGTCCCTCATCTGGTCATCAACCAGTTATTGTAGCGCTCGCAAGTTCCACTTTATCATTGTTGTCACAGGAATTATTGTTTGGCCCGTAGGCTTTATCAGACTGGAAATGTGAGTGTGAAATGGGGGATGAGAGAGGGGAGGACATGCGGTAAACTGTCAGAGTGGGGATTCAAACTCACGACACTGCGGCTGGCTGCACATGTGCCGTGTCGTAACCACTCGACCACTGGGCAGCACACTAGTCCACAAGTGTTGATTATATATGGTAATTCTAGCACCTCGGTTGCTAGGCAGAGGGGTGTTTTGACTAAGCACATTTCATGCACGAGGCAATTCAGAGTGCTTCAGGAAACAGAAAAAATGCATTAAAATCACAAAGAAATTACAGAAATCACAAATCATGAAAGAGAAGAGTGCAAAGAAAAATCCTTTGTCATATTCACAGCTGAAAAAAAAACGTTTTATCTTAGATTTGAACATTGTCAGAGTAGAACCTGTCTCACATCTTCAGGTAGAATGTTCCAGATTTTAGCTGCATAAAACTGAAACACAGATTCCCCATGTTTAGTCCTGACTCTGGCACCAGCAGGAGGCCGGTCCATGTTTAGTCCTGACTCTGGCACCAGCAGGAGGCCGGTCCATGTTTAGTCCTGACTCTGGCACCAGCAGGAGGCCGCTCCATGTTTAGTCCTGACTCTGGCACCAGCAGGAGGTCGGTCCATGTTTAGTCCTGATTCTGGCACCAGCAGGAGGCCGGTCCATGTTTAGTCCTGACTCTGGCACCAGCAGGAGGTCGGTCCATGTTTAGTCCTGACTCTGGCACCAGCAGGAGGTCGGTCCATGTTTAGTCCTGACTCTGGCACCAGCAAGAGGCCGGTCCATGTTTAGTCCTGACTCTGGCACCAGCAGGAGGCCGGTCCATGTTTAGTCCTGACTCTGGCACCAGCAAGAGGCCGGTCCATGTTTAGTCCTGACTCTGGCACCAGCAGGAGGCCGGTCCATGTTTAGTCCTGACTCTGGCACCAGCAGGAGGCCGGCCCATGTTTAGTCCTGACTCTGGCACCAGCAGGAGGCCGGTCCATGTTTAGTCCTGACTCTGGCACCAGCAGGAGGCCGGTCCATGTTTAGTCCTGACTCTGGCACCAGCAGGAGGCCGGTCCATGTTTAGTCCTGACTCTGGCACCAGCAGGAGGCCGGTCCATGTTTAGTCCTGACTCTGGCACCAGCAGGAGGTCGGTCCATGTTTAGTCCTGACTCTGGCACCAGCAGGAGGCCGGTCCCTGAGGTCCTCAGAGCCCGAGATGGTTCATATGGCACTAAAATGTCCGAGATGTACTTTGGCACTGGGCCAGGGGAGGGCAAGCTTTTTGACTCGAGGGCCACAATGGGTTCTCAAATTTGACTGTAGGGCGGGGCCAGGAACAGATGGATGGTGTGACGATGCTGGAGTCTCCTTGCACGTAGAAAGTTCACAAGTTTTACAACAGGATCCACGAAATGGTTAAGCTGCAATATAGACTGACACAGTGACTCCTGATGATACAGCGAAGGAAAATAACATCCTGCTCAGGGTTTTCCTCTTTTCGGCTGGATTATTGAGTGTTTTCGTCGTGTCGTCGTGATGTGCCCTGGCTCCGAGGAAAGAAACTGAAAGTGTTTTTTCAAACTTCCTATAAGTTATTTGTTCTTTTCCTCTGTATCTACCTCTGTATCTACCTGCGTTGCATCCATGAAATTTCCCCATGTGGGACAATAAAGGAATATCTTATCTTATCTCATAAGATCAGTGTCAGATTAAAGTCAGGTTTGATCATTTTGGTGAGCGAGCTTTCCTTCGTTTGGATTGCACAAACTTTTGTGAAACGTCCCAACATTTTGATGACACAAAACTACAGAGCCTGTCAAAATGTGCAAGATTTTGTGACTTCGTGAGACTAAGGGCGGAGCTAGTGAGACTAAGGGCGGAGCTAGTGAGACTAAGGGCGGAGCTAGTGAGACTAAGGGCGGAGCTAGTTGGACTGTATAGCAATGAATGCAAGTTTCCTGCAGCTTCTCCTCTTTTCAGTCCAGAACGACGACTCTTTTGGGTTCATTTGCGTTTGTAAATCTGACTCTGAAAGAGTTGAACCTGAACCTCACGCAACTGTGGTAATGTGACACCGCCATAAAACACCAAAGAAGAACGTAATGCAGGTGACATCATAAAGCACAGTATCTTGTAAAGGCGGGACCGCCCTCTACTGGACACTCTCACTAACTGCAAGTGCATGTAAAAGTGGAATAACCAAACACAGAAAACTACGGGGCCTTTTATACTCTACCCAAATACTAAACATGCTGTGATATAATTTGTGTTTTTGCTTTGCATTAAATCAATTTCTCAGATTCTTTTGCAGAAGTCAATAACTAAACATTACACAGCAACACACGAAGACTATGAAACAAATTCATCTCTTTCTTACATTTTATTGTGGTCATGAATGGAAACGTCGTACATTTTTTTCCCCCCAGTATTTTATATTTAATTTATTATCCAAGAAATGCTCATCAGTTTGTATCTGCAGAAGCTGATTCAAGAACATTTAAATACATTGAAACAAGGCCTGAATTGGAACCACAAACCAAGATTAAACAAGGTCTAAATATGGCCTCATCTTGAACTAAACGCATTAAAGTAACTCCCTAGCGCCCCCTGTCTGCTCCTGTATTCTGCAGCGTTGTTGCCAGTAGCTGCTGTTGTCGTTCTTCTTCTTCTTCTTCTTCTTCTTCTTCTTCTTCTTCTTCTTCTTCTTCTTCTTCTTCTTCTTCTTCTTCTTCTTCTTCTTCTTCTTCTTCTTCTTCTTCTTCTTCTTCTTCTTCTTCTATACGTTTTTGAATCCTCGCGCCATCAAACAGGCGAAAACTGTCATCACCATTTTGGGTTTGACCTCCACCAAATCCTCGGGCAAAGCGTAAACCCGAGCGCCGATCTTCCTCGCCATCGAGATTGCGTATCTACAATCAAAGACAAGAAGAATTAAAAGAGTTTCCTGCATTCAAGATAAAGCAGAGGCATTTCGTCCAGGGTTGGCTCTAGCATTCCAGGAACCAACGCTCTAACCTGAGCAAAATGAATGGTTCCTAACCCTAAACACATGTCATCCCCCGTGCACATGCCACTCCCCCGTGCGCATGCCGCTCCCCCGTGCGCATGCCGCTCCCCCGTGCGCATGCCGCTCCCCCGTGCGCATGCCGCTCCCCCGTGCACATGCCACTCCCCCGTGCGGACTGATACAACACACACATGCGTTTGTTTATCAGCGCGACGGAGCACATCGCATCTCTCGTCTCCTGTAGATTTACGTCTCTTCTGAGCTCGAACTGTCTTTCTCTGTCTTCATTTTGTCCCGTACACTGGGAGAACTATATTATGATAGATCAATGCGCTTAGACACGCGGAAACGTGCTGCTCTCGGGGGACGAGTCGCATGCGGCTGCAGGTGAACGAGGCTCTGCAGGTGAACCAGGCTCTGCAGGTGAGCCAGGCTCTGCAGGTGAACCAGGCTCTGCAGGTGAACCAGGCTCTGCAGGTGAACGAGGCTCTGCAGGTGAACGAGGCTCTGCAGGTGAACGAGGCTCTGCAGGTGAACCAGGCTCTGCAGGTGAGCCAGGCTCTGCAGGTGAGCCAGGCTCTGCAGGTGAACCAGGCTCTGCAGGTGAACCAGGCTCTGCAGGTGAACCAGGCTCTGCAGGTGAACCAGGCTCTGCAGGTGAACCAGGCTCTGCAGGTGAACCAGGCTCTGCAGGTGAACCAGGCTCTGCAGGTGAACCAGGCTCTGCAGGTGAACCAGGCTCTGCAGGTGAACCAGGCTCTGCAGGTGAACCAGGCTCTGCAGGTGAGCAGTAGGTGCGTTTTATGATTGATACGTGGCAGGACTAATCGGCCGTCCACGCCACGAGGAAATGAGACTCAGATTTGGGCCAAAAAAATCGTCCATTCAACCTTTAACGAAATGAATGGTTCCTAACCCTAATCCGAACCCTAATCCTAACAATAATTGTGAAGTGATATATTGTCAAAAAGAAATATTTGAAAAAAAAAATAGAAATTCTTACATCCCATGACCCTAAATCCTAATCTTAACCAAATTATCGATTTCTGAACATAATCCTAACCCAAGTCCTCACTTTAACCTGATAAAGTGATAAATATAGTTATATTTTCACATTACATAAAAAAATTGTCTTTGGTAAAATAATGAAAATGTACTTAAAGAGTAAAAAGCATCAAAATGTGATCTTATTATTGGTCGTCAGAAGCAATTTCCTGGTCATTTTCATCATAAAGCCTTTTGTTTGCTCAAAGCCAAAGTCTCCAATGTGCAAAAACATAAAAATAAACCCTCAGCCATTTCAGCAGCTGTAAAACCAGAAGGAGAAATACTTCTACGTTCCAGTCCAGTTGAAAATGTAGTGCAGTAAAGTACTGACCCCTGCTGTTAAATGTACTTATGTCAAAGCAAAACGTGTCCACTGTCAAATATACTACAGTAAAGCGTAGTACTTTAGTGATTTTCTGTGGTTTGGGAGACGTACTTTGCATTGTTGAGTTTCTCCTCCTCCGTCAGGTCCTCCACCTTCAGCAGGTCGTAGCGGATGGAGCCGGGTCTGATGGCGTCGATCAGGTCCAACACGGGAATGCTGCTGCTGATCGACTGGTCCTGCCGAGAGAAACGCAAGAACCGGGGTCAGGGTCAAGGTCAAGGACGGGGTCAAGAACGGAGTCAGGGTCAGGGATGGGGTCAAGGTCAGGGTCAAAGTCAGGGTCAGGGTCAGGGACGGGAGCTGGTTTGAATGCCACAAAATAAACACAACTCTTGACAACATTCACCGATCTGATTTACTGGTTATTTTTTTGTTCATCAAATAAATAAAAAAAAGTGTAGTACTAATGTTGAAACTACTACACTACTACTACAACTTCTACTGATGATGATGATGATGATAAAAATAATAAGTAGTACCTTGAAGCTGGAGATGGTGTGTTTCTCAGCCTGGGTCAGAGTCTGGTTCACCCAGGACACAATCGTATCGTCCGTCACCTTCCGCCCGTCGCCCAGGTCCTCCAGGATGTTCAGCGTGTATCTGAGGGAAAAGGTCCTTTAAATGCATAACTAAACAAAGACTAAACAAGGACTAAAACTGGACCAAACCAGGACAGAACCAGGACTAAACCAGGAAGAATTGAGTCTCAAATTTGATCCTAACTGAAACAAGGACTAAAAATCGACTAAAACAAGACTAAGGAGAAAGGCGAGGGGGTTTAGGTGGCGGGGACACAGGTTTATGCAGGGAAGAGTTCATCATTGTTGAACTCTTGATTTTGCTATATTGGGCGTGAGTGGAACCATCTTAAAGCCTGATTTAATCTTTTAACCTTTTAAACATTTAAGATGGCTGGGAAGGCCCCCGGGTGAGGGTGGAGATGGGAAGGAGACTAAGGAAGTGGGAGTAGATGTTGCTCTTGGACCCAGGGCTGCTTTGAAGGCAGGGGCGATCGCAGGGGCCCTGCCGGACCTGTCACAGATGGGTCCAAAGTCTGTAATAAGGACCCTGAGCTGATGTTAGGCCTGAAACTTTAGTCTTCTGCGGTGAAGAGCAGCTGGAGCTGAATCCTTTGGTGTTGGTGTTGTTGGTGGTGGTGGTGGAGCGGCTGCTGATGAGTCCTTTGCTGGAGGCGGTGGTGGAGCAGCTGGAGCTGAATCCTTTGGTGGAGGCTGAGGTTGTGGTGCTGTTGATGCTGAAACATTGGCTCGGTCTCTAGCTGTTGGAGCAGGAATTCTTCTCTCATTCCTCTCTTCTCTAACTATCTGCTCAGGACACTGTCCAGGCCCAGTCCAATGCCTCAGGGCAAAACAGGACTAAAACGAGACTAAAACAGGACTAAAAACAGGACTAAAACAAGACTTAAACTAGACTAAAACAGGACTAAAACAGGACTAAAACAAGACTAAAACAAGACTAAAACAAGACTAAAAACAGGACTAAAACAAGACTTAAACTAGACTAAAACAGGACTAAAACAGGACTAAAACAAGACTAAAACAAGACTAAAACAGGACTAAAACAAGACTAAAACAAGACTAAAACAGGGCTAAAACAGGGCTAAAACAAGACTAAAACAGGGCTAAAGCAAGACTGAAACAGGGCTAAAACAGGACTAAAACAGGACTAAAACAAGACTAAAACAAGACTAAAACAGGACTAAAAACAGGACTAAAACAAGACTTAAACTAGACTTAAACTAGACTTAAACTAGACTAAAACAGGACTAAAACAGGACTAAAACAAGACTTAAACTAGACTTAAACTAGACTTAAACTAGACTAAAACAGAACTAAAACAAGACTAAAACAAGACTAAAACAGGACTAAAAACAGGACTAAAACAAGACTTAAACTAGACTTAAACTAGACTTAAACTAGACTTAAACTAGACTAAAACAGGACTAAAACAGGACTAAAACAAGACTTAAACAAGACTAAAACTGGGCTAAAACAGGGCTAAAACGAGACTAAAACAAGACTAAAACAGGACTAAAACAGGGCTAAAACAAGACTAAAACAGGGCTAAAGCAAGACTGAAACAGGGCTAAAACAAGACTAAAACAGGACTAAAACAGTGTAAAAACAGGGTTAAAATAGGGCTAAAACAGGACTAAAACAGGGTTAAAAAAGGGCTAAAATAGAGTTAAAACAGGGCTGAAAACCTGGATTAAAACATGGACTAAAACGGGGCTAATCTAGACGTAAACAAGGACTAAACCAAGACCGAATGAATTACCAAAAAAGAAGGAAAAAACAAGAATAAACTGGGAAAAATTGAGGACTAAACAAGTTCCAAACTATGGTCCACTAAATCAGGACTAAAATGTTACTAAACCAGGATTTAACTAGGACTCAGTGTATCTAGAACTAAACCAGGGCCTAACGAGGACCAAACAGAGAAGACTTGACCAAACCATGGGACAAAACCAGAATCTGAAACTCAACCGAGATTAAACCAGGACTAATCTAGAACCAAACCAGCGCCAGGCTCTGCAGACAACGTACGTTCCGCGTTTTAAGTCGAACTGGTCTGAGTGTGTGGGTTGGTCACCTCCTCATGAGTTGCCAGAGCAGGGCGAGGGTAAGGGTGCGATTCCCGGCGTTCAGGTCCTGTCCCGCGATCCCGACCAGAGAGAACTTGGCCTCTTTCTTCCCCAGCTCCACCGCGTAGTTACAGTTCTCCAGCTGCAACGCAACAATCGCATTTGGCGTTTTGAGCGTCACGAAGAACGTTTGCGACAAAGAATATCAGCATTTATTATTTATTCATTTATTTATTATTCAATTTCATAGGGAAAAAAATACTGGAGAAAGACATAATTACTTAAAATGTACTTGAAAAAAATCTGCCTGAAGTGCTTTATTTAAATTAATGAAAAAAAGAAAAAGCACAAATAAACAAAATGATTTTTAAAAAAAAGGAATAATGATGATTAAAATAATAATAATGATTTAAAAAATGATAATGATAAAAAAAAAAAAATTTTAATAAGAAGTAAGAAGGAAACCCAACCCATTATATAACAAATATAAAGTAATTAGGAAGTTAAAATAGTTCAACTTTATGAAGTGCAGATTTGTTAAAGGTGCAGTGTGTAACTTTTCTGCATGAGGCGTGAGAGTAAGAGTAAGTGTCTAAAAGGGTGATTTTGCATTATGTTTTACGCTAAAACTTCAGATAAAGCAAAGGCCTTTCTGGTTATTTTTGTTTTAAGTAACGTTTCTTTTACTTTATACCAACTTTCATTATGTCGGTTTATAATCTGGACTAATCTTGAAAGTGCAAAGGTCACGCCATCGAACGGACAGCGAGAAATACCAAGACACGAGGATCCGAGCGTGGACTGCCTTGTTTGGTTTTGTTTGTCCTTTTTCTAAAGTTTAACAGTCGTCATTAGGGAACCGAGCCTCCTGCATCGGCTGCTCTGATTGGCTGATTGGCTAAAGTCGTCAGAACCTCACGATCTCAGGTTTGCGACGTGTCAAATAACAGAATCACACTGACCCACGGACATGAGTCACTGCTCTGGCCACGCCTCCTGATCCCTGAGAGGCAAATCAGGCTTAAAGTAGATCTAAGTAACTCAGGGGGCGACGACGGGCACTTCAAATGCCCCGAAATCACGTATGTAACCATCACAGGGACTTACAAAGGTGTTTAATAAGTTGAAAATGTTACTTAGTTCTCTTTTGTCGGTGTAATCCCTCATTCGAGTGTTCCATTGTAGAAAAAGCTTCAGTTGAAGTCATCTGGACTCAGTACCTGATTAGCATCTGAATGTCCTGGTCCTCTACCTCTCCAGGATGTCAATATTGACAGGGTGATATTGACACCCTGTCAATATTGACACCCCTCTCCAGGGTGTGCCTGGAGAGGTAGAGGACCAGGACAGTCGGATGCTAATCAGGTCCTCAGGGTGAGTGAGCCAGGGTCACAGTAAAACAAAGGGGAGATTAATAGCCCATTAAAGGACTGTTTGTACAAATAGTGTAGGGAAAGTTTCTGTTGAAACAAACAACTCTTTCCACCTCAGGTCCCGCCCAAAGGACTTACCACAGAATAGTATAAATATCTGAGTTCCCGGCCTAAATTCGCTTATTGACAATGACTCTTGGATGAGAGTCGAAACGTCTTTTTTTTTTTTAACTGAGTCCAGATGAAACAACTGAAACTTAGTTCTGCTTTAAAAGTAGAGAATGGGGACAATTATAAATGTCCTGGACTTGAGTCTAAATTGTGAGTGAAGGGTTTTAAAAAAGGGTGTGATTTCTTTGTCTAAAGGTACGTTCTCTGTGATGTAAGCATTCGCTCTGGTTCTGGGACACTTCGGGAGAGGTCTACAATTCTTTTTAGACCGTTTTAATGTGGACAGCAAAGACCATGGCAATGAGTTTCTTTGAGGTTTGTAGTTTCGTCCATGTTTGAATCGATCTAAACTACAGGGTTAGCAGTCTTTATGCAGAAATATAAATGTTTTGTCGTTTGTGCAGCAAATTCTGTCCAAGGTGTGGTTTTGGGACGCACCTTCTTCATGTTGCTGCCCAGTTTGGTGTAAGGAGGTTTGTTGACTTTGTCCCAGTCCACGGGAACCTTAATCTGCTCGTACAGCTGGAAGATCACCAGAGCGTCGTCGATGTCGCTGAAACGCAGCCATGAAACGGGAAAGGAAGAACAGGTTTTTCAGGGCTATCAAACCACCAAACCCTTTTAAAAAACTTAATTAAAAACCCAGAGGTGAAGTGGAACGTGATGTGATGCCAAAGGAGAATATGAAAAATCCAGGTGGTTTTTGCAGAGCGAGATCACTCAGAGCCCGGTTTGAACACTTTTACATGATCAGTTTGTGTAAAATGAGATAAGAATCAATACTTTTTTTTACTGATTTTCCTGGACAAATGCTCACAGAAATGTTACAGTCCACAGAAATGTCCACAGATTTATAGTATATTTGAGCACAAATTCTACTTTTTGTGAAGCTCAACTACAATTTTGAGGCTAGAAAACTTTTTTTTTTTATTTCTACTCTGGAAATTCTAAAGTGTTGCTTATTTTTTGTCTAAAATTAAAATAATTAGTGTTTGGATCTGATGTCGGTAAATCAAACATGTTTTATGGTTTGTTTTGTTCTGCAGTCGCTTCCATTTTGATGACATCCGATGGCGTTTTTAGCTTGTAACTTAAAGATTTGTTTCCCTCTGCTGGTGTTTTGTATTCTAGTGGACAAAGTTAAGTCTGGATAAAGCACAGACCTCGGTAAAAGTGAAAACCAAAGAGCCGCGGGGTCGTTTAAGATAAGAGAAGAGCGTCAGAACAGTGTTGAACGATGTGTGTTTTTAAGGCGCCGGTCCTCACGTATACAGGTGGTTGACTCGAGGGTTGACTCCGAGTGAATTCATCCAGTTTCTGAATGTCCGCTCCTCCCTCGTCTCCCCTGCCGGAGAAGAACAGACGCGCCATCATTTCTGACGCCTGCGGTAAAGCCAGAACATTTGAGTGTGCAGAAGTGTTCACATTTAGTCCAGAATGGCTTTTAAAGTTCAAAGTTAGTGAATGACGGCGTTCTGAATGAGATAAAACACCTGAATACATTGTAAAACATATTTTTAAATAATGTTTAGTGTCAAAACCTGGCCTGAATTCATTGTTGCAGATTAGTTATTTGATATTTCAATTATTTTTACAGTATTTTCCGTTGTATAAGTCGCACCAGCCAAAAAAATGCAAAATAGAGAAGAAAAAAACACATATAAGTCGCTCCGGAGTATAAGTATATAAGTATAAGTTGCACACCGGCCAAAAGTATGAAAAACGGTGCAACTTTTAGTCGGAAAATACGGCATTATTCTTTAATAAATTTGTAGTAGAAAAAGCTTCAGTTGTAGTCATCTGGACTCAGTTAGAAAAAATAGACGTTTCGACTCTCATCCATTGGGCGGAGCCTTCCTGAAGGTAAGACCCGCCAAATGGACGGGTCTTACCTTCAGGAAGGCTCCGCCCAATGGGCGGGTCTTACCACAGAACAGTATTAATATCGGTGTTCGCGATCTAAATTCTGTTATTGACAATGACTCTTGGATGAGAGTCGAAACGTCTATTTTTTCTAACTGAGTCCAGATGACTACAACTGAAGCTTTTTCTACTATGGAACACGCCTGGACGAATGAGGGATTACACCGACTTAATAAATTTGTGTTTTCTGTACATTTAATTACAATTGGTTCAGGCTTTTTTTCTTTAACATACGCGTGACTTTAACATTATATCGTTATTATGTCATTTTTAATTTAAATATATATTTTCTTCAACGTTTTCGATGGCTAAGTGGCACGGGTTTCACAGAATGACTCACACATTTTTGTAACTGTTTGGTGCAGTAATTGTTAGCGCAGTCTCTATCGTGACATATCGGACAAGACTTTATCATTCATCGTAGCGTGTGTTTCTCAAACATCGTTGTTTCAATCAGAATTATCGTATTTTCCGGACGATGAGTCGCAACTTTTTTAATAGTTTTGACCGGGGTGCGACTTATACTTATATTTATACTTAAATACTTAGACTTTGGAGTGACATATATGTGATAGTATTTGTTATTTTCACACTTGCAACCTCAAGAGGGCGCTCTAGGCTCTAAGCGGCGCAGAAGAAGAATCTGCACTTCCTCTGGAGTTTGTGGAGTTGTTTAGAAGTGACACAGAGGAAGAAGAATTCAATGGATTTAATCAAACTGATGCTTTGGTAAACTTGTTAGCATGTTCTTTATCAAATCTCTTCAAATCTGTTATTATTTTAAATAGCATTTCAAGATGTAATGCCTGTTCTTGGCATTGGATTAAAATTTAATCCAATGCCAAGAACAGGCATTACATCTTGTCTTATCTTACATACACTTATCTTACATAAGTTGCACTGGAGTATAAGTCACATTTTTTGGGGGAAATTTATTTTATTTAATCATTAAATAAAATAAATTTCCCCAAAAAAATGTGACTTATACTCCAGTGCAACTTATGTACGTTTTTTTCTTCTCTATTATGATTTTTTTGGCTGGTGCGACTTATACTCCGGTGCGACTTATAGTCCGGAAAATACGGTAAAGGTTTTTCGATTAACGGCAAAAGTCTGCGCTTGTCCTATCTTTACCCGTTCCATTTCCAAGGTGAATCGATCGAGCCGCACGGAACTCCGCGAGAAGCCTTGACTTCTTTGTGCGGTCGAGGGAAAAGCGCGTTATCCGGCGGTTTCATTCTCACCCTCGAAGGAGCTCCAGTCGATGTCCTGGTTCTCGGGCTTCTTCAGGGCCGGATACTTGTTGAACAGATTGGCCACGAAGGCTAAGTTGAGCTTGGGATTTCCTCGCACCACGTCGGGAGGCATCACGAATTGCCTGCAGCCCAAACGGTCGGCCTGGTCCAGCATCTGCTCCGCCCGCTGCAGGTCGTCCTTCTCCTGCGGCGCACATCGATCAGAGCACGTTATTGTCATGGAACCTTTGGAGTGACCGATCCTCGTGAAGAGTTTTTTTGTACCCTGAGGCCGGACATGTCAATGGCGATGGGGGGCACGCCGTCCTCGTCGCCCTTTGGAGAGACCTGGTTCAGCAGGCTGTAGTACGCCTTCGAGTCCTGAAACACAACGAGCGCCAGTTTCAGTCAAAGGAAAGTTCATAGAGCGTGGGAAAAGAAGACGGCGCGATGGAAAGAGCAACGTAGTCGTAGTAGTAGTAGTAGTAGTAACAGTAGCTTTAGTAGTAAGAGTAGTAGTAGCAATAGCAGTAGTGGTAGTAGTAGTAGTAACAGTAGCTTTAGTAGTAAGAGTAGTAGTAGCAATAGCAGTAGTGGTAGTAGTAGTAGTAACAGTAGTAGTAGTAGTAGTAGTCGTAGTAGTAGTAGTAGCAGTAGCAGCAGCAGCAGCAGCAGCAGCAGCAGCAGCAGCAGAAGTAGCAATAGAAGTAGTAGTGGTAGTAGTAGTAGTGGTAGTAGTAGTAGTAGTAACAGTAGTAGTAGTAGTAGTAGTGGTAGTAGTAGTAGTAACAGTAGTAGTAGTAGTAGTAGTAGCAGTAGCAGCAGCAGCAGCAGCAGCAGCAGCAGCAGAAGTAGCAATAGAAGTAGTAGTGGTAGTAGTAGTAGTGGTAGTAGTAGTAGTAGTAACAGTAGTAGCAGCAGCAGCAGCAGCAGTAGCAGCAGCAGCAGCAGCAGCAGCAGCAGCAGCAGCAGCAGCAGCAGCAGTAGTAGTAGTAGTAACAGTAGTAGTAGTAGTAGTAGTCGTAGTAGTAGTAGTAGCAGTAGCAGCAGCAGCAGCAGCAGCAGCAGCAGCAGCAGCAGAAGTAGCAATAGAAGTAGTAGTGGTAGTAGTAGTAGTGGTAGTAGTAGTAGTAGTAACAGTAGTAGTAGTAGTAGTGGTAGTAGTAGTAGTAACAGTAGTAGTAGTAGTAGTAGTGGTAGTAGTAGTAGTAACAGTAGTAGTAGTAGTAGTAGTAGCAGTAGCAGCAGCAGCAGCAGCAGCAGCAGCAGCAGAAGTAGCAATAGAAGTAGTAGTGGTAGTAGTAGTAGTGGTAGTAGTAGTAGTAGTAACAGTAGTAGCAGCAGCAGCAGCAGCAGTAGCAGCAGCAGCAGCAGCAGCAGCAGCAGCAGCAGCAGCAGCAGCAGCAGTAGTAGCAGTAGTAGCAGTAGTAGTAGTAGTAGTAGTACCTTGATGTCGGAGCTGAAGTTGTTGATCTTGGGGCAGCCGGCCTCCTGCAGGTGGAAGTTGGCCCAGCGCAGCAGAAGCTCTTCTGGGGAAAGTTTCATGAGGTCCTCCAGACTCTCTCCATCTCTCAGCAGAGCGATCAGAGCTACACAACAACACAACAACATAAACAACAACACAAACCTAACTCTAACCCCTAACCCCTAACCCTTAACTCCTAACCCCTAAACCTATTACTGTGTCGTGATTCATGTGCAATTACTGTGCAATTACTGTCGTGATCACATGCAATGGTATTTATTTATTTATTCATTTTTATCTTTATTATTTTTCCCCTCCATCCCTTGTTGTAGAAAAGGGAGGTTTTGTCCATAAGAGTTTTTGTTTATAGGAGATCTTCTACTGAGAGTGTTTTTCAAACCTCTCATAAGTGATCTGTTCTTTTCCTCTGTATCTACCTGCGTTGCAATAATGAAATTTCCCCATGTGTGGACAATAAAGGATTATCTTACTTAACCCTAAACCCTAACTCCTAACTCCTAACCTCTGCCATGTATCTATCACTTCACACTCATTCAAAGGTAGTTGAAGTGTCTTGCCCAAGGACTGACCCAAGGACTGAACTGATCTCTACTTTGGGGCGAAGCCAGTGACGCCCCGTGAAAGCGACGACGAGTGTTGAATAGAGTAAAAAAAACGTTTGCACGTGACGGACCTTCATTGCGGCTGAGCTCGATGTCGGCGAACAGTCCGATCTTGATGACCTGCCACAGAAGCCCCAGGACCAGGTGCTGCCTGCCCTCCTTCAGGTCCTCAGCCCCGATGTTCACCACGTGACACCCGATGGCAGACGCAGAGTTCAGGGCCAGGTTAAGGTTCTCCTGCGGGACGAGAACAGAGCGGTGAGACTTTGACTTAGGTCGTGTTCATGGCACGCGACGCTGGAAAAGTCAATCTGAAGAGCTCACGGACAATTTGACAGTTTGATTGACGTTTTGATCTGGTTTACGGTTAATATCTTTCTAATTACCGTATTTTCCGGACTATAAGTCGCACCAGCCAAAACATGCAGAATAGAGAAGAATAAAACATATATAAGTCGCATTTTTCATTTTTTTAGTCGCATATATTTGGTAAAATCCAAGACCAAGAACAGACATTTCCTCTTGAAATGCAGTTTAAAATAATAACAGTTGAGAGAACATGGTGAATAGGTGTACGTATGCTAAAGCTAACACCTTCAGCTACATGACGTATGCTAACGCTAACACCTTCAGCTACATGACGTATGCTAACGCTAACACCTTCAGCTACATGAGGCACAGACAGAACTGTGGTAAGTGTCTGGTATGTTAACGTAACATATGAACAGTTATTCAGATAACTATAGCATAAAGAACATGCTAACAAGTTTACCAAAGCATCAGTTTTACCCCAAATCACTAAATCCATTGAATTCTTCTTCCTCTGTGTCACTTCTAAACAACTCCACAAACTCCAGAGGAAGAGGAAGTGCAGATTCTTCTTCTGCGTTGCTTAGAGCCTAGAGCGCCCTCTTGTGGTCGCCAGTGTGAAAATAATGAATCATATCACATATAAGTCGCTCTGGAGTATAAGACGCATCCTGGACAAAACTATGAAAAAAGGTGCAACTTATAGTCCGGAAAATACGGTACTGTTTTCAAAAAAGTCTCTGTCAGCACGAGTAAATGCAATTAAAACACCGGTATTTTTGTTCAGGTCAATAGTTTGGTGTGACTGCGTTCCGTGTTTCCAGGGCAACAGTGTGAATAACAATGAGCTCGGACCTGAATGGTGAAAGGAGTGAGCTTCTTCTTGTTGATGGTTCTTTCGTCGATGGTGTCGGGGACGGACAGGTTTATCATCTTACTGCGGACGACAAACATTATTCTGCTTTAGAGACCGGAACGTCGAGATGAAATGGAAGTAAAAGTGTGTGGAAACTGTCGGAAACAGTTTGTACACGAAAACAGGCTAAATCAATTCCTGAACGGAGCGAAAATGAAGCGGAAAGTGATGTGAATTCAATGCAGAAAATCACTAAACACGAAGAGTCCAGGAGGTTTTGACGAATGAAAAATAATATTATAATATAAATATATATAATATAATTTTTTTGTTTTGCTGGACAATTTTTTACATAAATGTTGACCCGATCATAGTTTTAAATTTCATCTACAGATTTATAACATATTTTACCACAAATTAATAATTAGTTTGAGGTTAGAAAATAGAACGTTTTCCATATTTTGGAGTAAAAGTTTGACATTTCTACTCTGGAAATTCAATGGTTATTTTTTGTTATAAAGGCTAAAAAAACATTAGGATTCTGGAATTTGGAACATTCTAGCGGATCAATAAAAATAGATGTAAAACAGATGTAAAACAGATGAAAAACAGATGTAAAAACAGACGTAAAAACAGAAGTAAAACAGACGTAAAACAGATGTGAAACAGATGTGAAACAGATGTAAAACAGGTGAAAAACAGATGTAAAGCAGATGTAAAGCAGATGTGAAACAGATGTAAAACAGGTGAAAAACAGATGTAAAGCAGATGTAAAGCAGATGTAAAGCAGATGTGAAACAGATGTAAAACAGATGTAAAACAGGTGAAAAACAGGTGAAAAACAGATGTAAAGCAGATGTAAAGCAGATGTGAAACAGATGTAAAGCAGGTGAAAAACAGATGTAAAGCAGATGTAAAGCAGATGTAAAGCAGATGTGAAACAGATGTAAAACAGATGTAAAACAGGTGAAAAACAGATGTAAAGCAGATGTAAAGCAGATGTGAAACAGATGTAAAGCAGATGTAAAGCAGATGTGAAACAGATGTAAAACAGATGTAAAACAGATGTAAAACAGGTGAAAAACAGATGTAAAGCAGATGTAAAGCAGATGTGAAACAGATGTAAAGCACGTGAAAAACAGATGTAAAGCAGATGTAAAGCAGATGTGAAACAGATGTAAAACAGATGTAAAACAGATGTAAAACAGATGTAAAACAGGTGAAAAACAGATGTAAAGCAGATGTAAAGCAGATGTAAAGCAGATGTGAAACAGATGTAAAACAGATGTAAAACAGGTGAAAAACAGATGTGAAACAGATGTAAAACAGATGTAAAGCAGATGTAAAGCAGATGTGAAACAGATGTAAAACAGATGTAAAGCAGATGTGAAGCAGATGTAAAGCAGATGTGAAACAGATGTGAAACAGATGTAAAACAGATGTGAAACAGATGTAAAGCAGATGTAAAGCAGATGTGAAACAGATGTAAAACAGATGTAAAGCAGATGTAAAACAGATGTAAAGCAGATGTAAAACAGATGTAAAGCAGATGTAAAGCAGATGTGAAACATATGTAAAACAGATGTGAAACAGATGTAAAGCAGATGTAAAGCAGATGTGAAACAGATGTAAAACAGATGTGAAACAGATGTGAAACAGATGTAAAGCAGATGTAAAGCAGATGTGAAACAGATGTAAAACAGATGTAAAGCAGATGTAAAACAGATGTAAAGCAGTGCCGGACCAGAGCACAATGCCGTCGCCCACGGCGCTGAACAGATCGTCGTTGTTTGGGTTCATGGGAACCACGTGTTTGCAGTCGCCATCTTTCTCCAGAGCTTTGTTGACCCAGTTCACAAACGCCACCTTCTCCTCCTCTGTGCAAACAAACAAACAAACACTGTCAGACAAACAAACAAACAATGTCAGACAAACAAACAAACAAACAAACAATGTCAGACAAACAAACAAACAATGTCAGACAAACAATGTCAGACAAACAAACAAACAAACAAACAATGTCAGACAAACAAACAAACAATGTCAGACAAACAATGTCAGACAAACAAACAGCTTCAGTTAAACAAACTTAAAGGGAACATATTGGTTAAATTCAATGTGGTTTCCTCATCATTAGTTTGCTCAAAGTTGTGTCGTGATTGATTTCCTGCAACTGAGGCTCGAGGGCTCAGAAAATCCCTGTTGTCACCTGCCCCCTATCCCCGCCCACATCCCTGTACCTGGTGTGATTATTTGAAAAATTAAAGGGGCTGTACCATTTATTTATATTTTCATGTAAATAAAGTAAAACCTGTTTTGCACACAAGTCAACAATTCCCTAGAGCGGCTTGAAAACGTCTTTTTAGTCCGTGTAGAACTTACTTTCCCTGTACGTCTGCTGCCATATGTAACATTTTCCCCTCATTGAACGTCTTTGTAAGTCCCTGTGATGGTTAAACATGTACTTTCGGGCGTTGGAAGTGTCCGTTGTCGCCCTCTGCTGGCTCTGGGCAGAAAACCAGCCTTGACGACAACTCTCCTGAGAAACCCTGGCTCTTTTTGTTTATTTGGCAATGTGAGATGGCACCCGCGGCACCTTCCGGAATATGGTGAATACAGGTTCTCCGCGAAGTAGGAAGTGCGCTGTTAGCATGCTAATATTTGTTAGCTTTAGCAGCAAAACTCTGGCCTTTGAACATTGTGAAAAGCACATGACAATACGCTGCATTTTACACGAAACTTCCACATGAAGAGGCGGAGCTTATGAGTTGAACAGGAAGTCAAAGCCGTTTTAGATCAATGTTGCTGTTTACAATGCAAACTGAATATAAAATGACAAACAACTCCTTTTATAATTCAACGCTGAGTACCTAAAAAGTATTAAATCCGTGACTGTCCCGTGCATGTGTGGGGTGTAACCTGAGTACGAGTGCTGCGTCCCCGACTGCTCCGACGTCCCGGCAACGGAGCGGATGCCCTCCTTTTTGTTGATGGCTTTTCTGAACGTTTTGGCCACTTCACTGCTCTTCAGGCCGTGAACAATCTGGAAACAACATTCAGTCGATGAATTGTTGAACGGAGTCTTCGCCTGCATTAACAAGTTTGATTTATTTATGTTTATTACATTTCATCTTTTACGGTTTTATTATATTTGTGGTTTTAGATGATTAATTTACTGTACTCTATTGTATAGTATTGTATTGTATTGTAGGTGAACACGGGGCGTTACCACGATGAACAGGGGGCGTTACCTCGTTGAACTGGGGCGTTACCTCGTTGAACTGGGGGCGTTACCTCGGTGAACAGGGGGCGTTACCTTGGTAAACTGGGAGCATTACCTCAATGAACAGGGGGCGTTACCTCGGTGAACAGGGGGCGTTACCTCGGTGAACAGGGGGCGTTACCTCGATGAACAGGGGGCGTTACCTCGATGAACAGGGGGCGTCACCTCGTTGAAAAGGGGGCGTTACCTCATTGAACAGGGGGCGTTACCTCGGTGAACAGGGGGCGTTACCTCGATGAACAGGGGGCGTTACCTCGGTGAACAGGGGGCGTTACCTCGGTGAACAGGGGGCGTTACCTCGATGAACAGGGGGCGTTACCTCGTTGAAAAGGGGGCGTTACCTCATTGAACAGGGGGCGTTACCTCGGTGAACAGGGGGCGTTACCTCGATGAACAGGGGGCGTTACCTCGGTAAACAGGGGGCGTTACCTCAGTGAACAGGGGGCGTTACCTCGGTGAACAGGGGGCATTGCCTCGTTGAAAAGGGGGCGTTACCTAAGTGAACAGGGGGCGTTACCTCGGTGAACAGGGGGCGTTGCCTCGTTGAAAAGGGGGCGTTACCTAAGTGAACAGGGGGCGTTACCTCGTTGAACTGGGGCGTTACCTCGGTGAACAGGGGGCGTTACCTCGGTGAACAGGGGGCGTTACCTCGATGAACAGGGGGCGTTACCTCGATGAACAGGGGGCGTCACCTCGTTGAAAAGGGGGCGTTACCTCATTGAACAGGGGGCGTTACCTCGGTGAACAGGGGGCGTTACCTCGATGAACAGGGGGCGTTACCTCGGTGAACAGGGGGCGTTACCTCGGTGAACAGGGGGCGTTACCTCGATGAACAGGGGGCGTTACCTCGTTGAAAAGGGGGCGTTACCTCATTGAACAGGGGGCGTTACCTCGGTGAACAGGGGGCGTTACCTCGATGAACAGGGGGCGTTACCTCGGTAAACAGGGGGCGTTACCTCAGTGAACAGGGGGCGTTACCTCGGTGAACAGGGGGCGTTGCCTCGTTGAAAAGGGGGCGTTACCTAAGTGAACAGGGGGCGTTACCTCGGTGAACAGGGGGCGTTACCTCAGTGAAAAGGGGGCGTTACCGCGTTGAAAAGGGGGCGTTACCTCAGTGAACTGGGGGCGTTACCTCGGTGAACAGGGGGCGTTACCTCAGTGAAAAGGGGGCGTTACCTCGGTGAACTGGGGGCGTTACCTCGGTGAACTGGGGGCGTTACCTCGGTGAACAGGGGGCGTTACCTCGGTGAACAGGGGGCGTTACCTCGATGAACAGGGGGCGTTACCTCGTTGAAAAGGGGGCGTTACCTCGGTGAACAGGGGGCGTTACCTTGTTGAAAAGGGGGCGTTACCTCGTTGAAAAGGGGGCGTTACCTCGGTGAACAGGGGGTGTTACCTCAGTGAAAAGGGGGCGTTACCTCGTTGAAAAGGGGGCGTTACCTCGTTGAAAAGGGGGCGTTACCTTGGTGAACAGGGGGTGTTACCTCAGTGAAAAGGGGGCGTTACCTCGTTGAAAAGGGGGCGTTACCTCGGTGAACAGGGGGCGTTACCTCGGTGAACAGGGGGCGTTACCTCGATGAACAGGGGGCGTTACCTCGTTGAAAAGGGGGCGTTACCTCGGTGAACAGGGGGCGTTACCTCGTTGAAAAGGGGGCGTTACCTCGGTGAACAGGGGGTGTTACCTCAGTGAAAAGGGGGCGTTACCTCGGTGAAAAGGGGGCGTTACCTCGGTGAACTGGGGGCGTTACCTCGGTGAACTGGGGGCGTTACCTCGGTGAACAGGGGGCGTTACCTTGGTGAACAGGGGGCGTTACCTCGATGAACAGGGGGCGTTACCTCGGTGAACAGGGGGTGTTACCTCAGTGAAAAGGGGGCGTTACCTCGGTGAAAAGGGGGCGTTACCTCGGTGAACTGGGGGCGTTACCTCGGTGAACTGGGGGCGTTACCTCGGTGAACAGGGGGCGTTACCTCGGTGAACAGGGGGCGTTACCTCGGTGAACAGGGGGCGTTACCTCGGTGAACAGGGGGCGTTACCTCGATGAACAGGGGGCGTTACCTCGTTGAAAAGGGGGCGTTACCTCAGTGAAAAGGGGGCGTTACCTCGGTGAAAAGGGGGCGTTACCTCGGTGAAAAGGGGGCGTTACCTCGGTGAAAAGGGGGCGTTACCTCGGTGAAAAGGGGGCGTTACCTCGGTGAACTGGTCGAAAGTGAGCTGCTCGCTGGACTTGGTCAGCTCCTGGACGATCTCTCGGACCCTGTAACCAGGCAGTGGCAGGTTCGCCGCTCGAAACAACTCGTTGAGCTCGGCTTTGCTGATGAAGCCGTTGTTGTCCACATCTGAGACACAGACAGTTTAGAACGCTCCAAGACTTCTGCATTTAATAGACTTCTTCTGTATTTAATAGACTTATTCTGTATTTAAGTGCCTATGACAGGTCGGACGACTCATTGAATCATCCCAGAATAGCTCGTTTTTGAAAAAAAATTACTTCCTGTTTGTGATTAATGACATCACACTAGGACATTATCTTGCAACAACTGGGCCAAAACTCATATATCATATATATATATACATATTTCTGCATAAACTCTGACTGGACAGAGTGGCCCTGGTGTTAATTTAAAGACACAATGGTCATAGGATTCTTGCTCTTAGAATGTATTTTTTTATTACACTTTTTGGCATTTGGTACATTTCCTAATGCTGTACTTTTCGTTCCAATTTAAAATGACCTGAATCCAGAATATTAATCTTAATTTGAATAGTTTTGACCATGTTACATTTAATTGTTTATGTGACGTATAATATTTCACTGATTTCAAGACATTTCTGATTTGTTTTGTTTACAAGATCATTTCACTTGAAATAAGAAAACTAATTTGCCGCTGAGGGAAATAAAACATTCTTAACTCTTTGGAAAAGCAATTGTCCTGAAATAAGATGAAATAAACAGAAATAAAAACCCTAACACCTTTAAACAAATGACATCATCTGGATCCATCAGGTAAATAAAAGTTTACTAATGGTAGAAACAAATCAGTTCTAATAATCTGAACTAATCAAGTTTATTGAAACGAATCACGGAGCAGGTGAAAAGTCCTCAATTTGAAACATCGAGTGTAGTTTACTGACATAAATATAATGTAAATGTTAAAATCTACTGCTTTTTTATTTTTCACAATTTTTTCATATAAAACCAAGGCATTTTATGTGTAAAAACGGCCAAAATTTAACACATTTGGGCCATTTAAATCTGAAAAATGATCCAAACCAGGTTAAAATGTTCTTCTTCTTATGTTTGATTTTGTCTATATTTTTGTCATATTTATTCTTTGATTAAACTAAATCTGACGTCGTCCACAAAAGTGTCTCGCACCAATTTTGGCGAAGGCTTCTCTGAGCTCCTCCTGCTCCTCCTGCGAGATCGGCACGCTGGTCTCCATGGCAACGAACTGCAAACCACAAGCACAAAGAACTTTACAAAGATGTAAGTAAGTAAGTACATTTTATTTGTATCTCACCTTTCACAGACAGAGGTCACAAAGTGCTTCACAAAACACAGAATAAAACAATAAAAACACAAAAAACTTTCAGTGAACAATACATATACAACAATATAGAGTAAAATCAGTCCGTAAAACAAGTGCATTTAAAAGGCTTGACTAAATAAAAAGGTTTTAAGCTGACCCTTAAAAGCAGTAACTGAGTCCAGTGACCGTAGGGAGAGCGGAAGATGGTTCCAGAGTCTGGGGGCAACAGCCTGGAAGGATCGGTCTCCTCTGGTCCCAAAACGGGTGCGAGGAACCAGCAACAGTTTCTGGTCCAAGGACCTTAGTGAGCGAGAGGGAGCGTATGGTTTAATCAGATCGATAATGTACGATGGGACCTGACCATTTAAAGCTCTAAATGTCAGAACAAGAGTTTTAAACTGTATCCGGTAGGAGTCCGGCTCCAGTGAAGGGCTCTGAGGGTGAAATGTGGGCCCTTCTATTTGTGCGAGATCCTCGCTGCAGAGTTCTGGACCAGCTGCAGACGAGAGAGTTCCTTCTTGTTAAGACAGGAAAACAAACTATTACAGTAGTCTAAACGTGAAGACACAAATGCATGAATTATAAGGTCATTTTGAGACACCATTTTCCTGAGCTTAGAGATTTTCCTCAACTGAAAGAAACAGTTCCTCGTCAACAGCTTGGAGTGGTGCTCTAAAGACATGTCTTTGTCAAAGACAACACCCAAGTTTCTAAGACTTGGTTTAGCAGTCTGGCCTAAAACACCCAAGTACTGGTTTATCCCTGGAATGGCATCATCAGGGGCAATAATCAGAGTTTCTGTTTTGTCAGAATTTAGCTGCAATGAGTTTTGACTCAGCCATTGTTTTATTTGCACTAAACAACTGACCAAGGAGTTCAGCTTCTGGATCTCAGAAGGTTTAAAAGAGCAATAGAGCTGAATATCGTCAGCGAACAGGTGATAGGACACATCACTAAACTCTTTAATGATCATTCCCAGGGGAATTATATAAAGCAGAAATAGGACTGGACCCAAGACGGAGCCCTGAGGAACTCCACACAACAGATCAGCTGAGTCGGACATTATTTGGTTTGCAGCAACACTAAAGCTCCGACCGGATAAATATGAGGAAAACCAATGAAGAACTGACCCCGATAGTCCAATCAGGTCCGTCAGTCTGTTCAACAGGATATGATGGTCGACAGTGTCAAAGGCTGCAGACAAACAACAGAACTAGAACAGTGCATTTCCCAGAATCAGCAGACATCATAATGTCACTGGACACTTTGAGCAATGCGGTTTCCATAGAATGATGTTTGCGGAAACCAGATTGAAAAGAGTCGTGAATGTTTGACTGATCAAGGAAATCTGACAATTGTTCAGAGACCACCTTCTCTAGGATCTTGGACAGGAACTTTGATATGGGTCTGAAACTTTTGGGGTCTGTCGGGTCCAAGTTAGTTTTTTTCAGTAAAGGCTCAACTATGGCATGTTTAAATGGACCAGGAAACACACCAGTAGAAAGAGAGAGATTTACCATTTTGGTCCCCCAGGGGCCAATAACATCCAACACTTTGAGGAAGAGCCTGCAGGGAAGGGCATCTGATGTACAAGAGGAGGGTTTCATCTTGGTCACCAAAGCTGAGATGTCTTCTAGAGTGACAGGCTTAAAAGAAGACCAGTTTTGGGAAACAGGCTCCACAGAAACAGGTTTATCAGACAATGGGAGTGGGATTTGGTCTTTGATCATCTTGATCTTATCGATAAAGAACCTGAGGAATTCATTGCTGTCGGCTTTGCAGGAAACAGGAGTCACTGCAGCTGAAGGACAAACAATAGAATTTATAGTGTCAAACAACACTTTGTAGTGCAGTAGAAAGTACAAATACCTGCTCTTTAATGTGAAGTAAAAAGTATCCAGTGTAAACATGACTTAAATAAAGTACAGACACATTCACGGCGTCTTTAGAGTTAGTTTAGTTTCTTGTGTCTGTAGTGTTAGTTTAGTTCCTTGTGTCTTTAGTGTTAGTTTAGTTCCTTGTGTCTTTAGTGTGAGTTTAGTTTCTTGTGTCTGTAGTGTTAGTTTAGTTCCTTGTGTCTTTAGTGTTAGTTTAGTTTCTTGTGTCTGTAGTGTTAGTTTAGTTTCTTGTGTCTTTAGTGTTAGTTTAGTTTCTTGTGTCTTTAGTGTTAGTTTGGTTTATTGTGTCTTTAGTGTTAGTTTAGTTTCTTGTGTCTTTAGTGTAAGTTTAGTTTCTTGAGTCTTTAGTGTTAGTTTAGTTTCTTGTGTCTTTAGTGTTAGTTTAGTTTCTTGAGTCTTTAGTGTTAGTTTAGTTTCTTGTGTCTTTAGTGTTAGTTTAGTTTCTTGTGTCTTTAGTGTTAGTTTAGTTCCTTGTGTCTTTAGTGTTAGTTTAGTTTCTTGTGTCTGTAGTGTTAGTTTAGTTTCTTGTGTCTTTAGTGTTAGTTTAGTTTCTTGTGTCTTTAGTGTTAGTTTAGTTTCTTGTGTCTTTAGTGTTAGTTTAGTTTCTTGTGTCTTTAGTGTTAGTTTGGTTTATTGTGTCTTTAGTGTTAGTTTAGTTTCTTGTGTCTTTAGTGTAAGTTTAGTTTCTTGAGTCTTTAGTGTTAGTTTAGTTTCTTGTGTCTTTAGTGTTAGTTTAGTTTCTTGAGTCTTTAGTGTTAGTTTAGTTTCTTGTGTCTTTAGTGTTAGTTTAGTTTCTTGTGTCTTTAGTGTAAGTTTAGTTTCTTGTGTCTTTAGTGTTAGTTTAGTTTCTTGTGTCTTTAGTGTTAGTTTAGTTTCTTGTGTCTTTAGTGTTAGTTTGGTTTATTGTGTCTTTAGTGTTAGTTTAGTTTCTTGTGTCTTTAGTGTAAGTTTAGTTTCTTGAGTCTTTAGTGTTAGTTTAGTTTCTTGTGTCTTTAGTGTTAGTTTAGTTTCTTGAGTCTTTAGTGTTAGTTTAGTTTCTTGTGTCTTTAGTGTAAGTTTAGTTTCTTGTGTCTTTAGTGTGAGTTTAGTTTCTTGTGTCTTTAGTGTTAGTTTAGTTTCTTGTGTCTGTAGTGTTAGTTTAGTTTCTTGTGTCTTTAGTGTTAGTTTAGTTTCTTGTGTCTTTAGTGTTAGTTTAGTTTCTTGTGTCTTTAGTGTTAGTTTAGTTTCTTGTGTCTTTAGTGTAAGTTTAGTTTCTTGTGTCTTTAGTGTGAGTTTAGTTTCTTGTGTCTTTAGTGTTAGTTTAGTTTCTTGAGTCTTTAGTGTTAGTTTAGTTTCTTGTGTCTTTAGTGTAAGTTTAGTTTCTTGTGTCTTTAGTGTGAGTTTAGTTTCTTGTGTCTTTAGTGTTAGTTTAGTTTCTTGTGTCTTTAGTGTTAGTTTAGTTTCTTGTGTCTTTAGTGTTAGTTTAGTTTCTTGTGTCTTTAGTGTTAGTTTAGTTTCTTGTGTCTTTAGTGTTAGTTTAGTTTCTTGTGTCTTTAGTGTTAGTTTGGTTTATTGTGTCTTTAGTGTTAGTTTAGTTTCTTGTGTCTTTAGTGTAAGTTTAGTTTCTTGAGTCTTTAGTGTTAGTTTAGTTTCTTGTGTCTTTAGTGTTAGTTTAGTTTCTTGAGTCTTTAGTGTTAGTTTAGTTTCTTGTGTCTTTAGTGTAAGTTTAGTTTCTTGTGTCTTTAGTGTGAGTTTAGTTTCTTGTGTCTTTAGTGTTAGTTTAGTTTCTTGTGTCTGTAGTGTTAGTTTAGTTTCTTGTGTCTTTAGTGTTAGTTTAGTTTCTTGTGTCTTTAGTGTTAGTTTAGTTTCTTGTGTCTTTAGTGTAAGTTTAGTTTCTTGTGTCTTTAGTGTGAGTTTAGTTTCTTGTGTCTTTAGTGTTAGTTTAGTTTCTTGTGTCTTTAGTGTTAGTTTAGTTTCTTGTGTCTTTAGTGTTAGTTTAGTTTCTTGTGTCTTTAGTGTTAGTTTAGTTTCTTGTGTCTTTAGTGTTAGTTTAGTTTCTTGTGTCTTTAGTGTTAGTTTAGTTTCTTGTGTCTTTAGTGTTGGTTTAGTTTCTTGTGTCTTTAGTGTTGGTTTAGTTTCTTGTGTATTTAGTGTTAGTTTAGTTTCTTGTGTCTTTAGTGTTAGTTTACTTTCTTGTGCAGGTTGTATCACGTGTCCTTGGTCATGTGACCGGACGGAACATTTCAACTTCACTTCCTGATTTTATAAAACACGTTAAAAACAAAACAAGACTTCTGGAACCTTCTGAAGAGTCTGGAGGAATGAAGAGAGCCCCGCCTCTTCATAGTGATAAGCCCCGCCTCTTCATAGTGATATGCCCCGCCTCTTCATAGTGATAAGCCCCGCCTCTTCATAGTGATAAGCCCCGCCTCTTCATAGTGATAAGCCCCGCCTCTTCATAGTGATAAGCCCCGCCTCTTCATAGTGATATGCCCCGCCTCTCCATAGTGATAAGCCCCGCCTCTTCATAGTGATAAGCCCCGCCTCTTCATAGTGATAAGCCCCGCCTCTTCATAGTGATATGCCCCGCCTCTTCATAGTGATAAGCCCCGCCTCTTCATAGTGACAAGCTCCGCCTCTTCATAGTGATAAGCCCCGCCTCTTCATAGTGATATGCCCCACCTTTTCATAATAATAAGCCAAGCCTCTTCATAGTGACAAGCTCCGCCTCTTTATAGTGATAAGCTCCACCTATTCATAATAATAATAATAAGCCCCGCCTCTTCATAGTGATAAGCCCCGCCTCTTCATAGTGATATGCCCCGCCTCTCCATAGTGATATGCCCCGCCTCTCCATAGTGATAAGCTCTGCCCCTAACCCACCTTGTCATAGTGATATTCCCCGCCTCTTTATTGTGATAAGCCCCTCCTTTTCATAATAATAAGCCCCGCCTCTTCATAGTTGTAGTTATTGTTGTGTTGCTTTTAATTGCGGTCGGCAGCCACCTACTGCCCCGCCTAGTGACAAGCTCCGCCTCTTCATAGTGACAAGCTCCGCTCCGCCTCTTCATAGTGACAAGCTCCGCCTCTTCATAGTGACAAGCTCCGCCTCTTCAAAGTCACATTTCACCGTGACAAGCAGCAGATTGTCATTTCCATGTTTTCATTTTTGAAAAGTGGCGACTTGACATTTTAGAACTCGACAGTTTTTCAGACAACGGTCACAGCGAGTTCAGAGATGTGGGCGGGGATAGGGGGTGGGTGAAGACCGTGGAGCCTCAGTCACAGGACAAAACAGGACCAACTCAAACCTGCAGGAGCCAATCAAAACTACAACTGAGTGAGCGCATGACGAGGAGACGCCGGGTTGAAGCTCATTAAAGGAGAGCAAGCAGCATACGTCTCCTTTAATGTTCTGCCCTGTCGCTGCTAAGAATCGTGCGGTGCCGTTTTGTGGGCGGAGCTGCTGGATTCTGCTGCAGAAGTGAAACTCTCGCCTCCGACTTCACGACGCGACTCGTGAGTCTCTGAATGAGTCAGAAACAGTGACATCACCGCGTCACCACTTTTATGCCTTTTATTTCCATTTACGCCTGCGTTTCCTGTCGTTTCAGAACGTCTCATAAGATGCACCGATCGTTGGGTGCGCCGTGTCTCTCCAGAGTGTCTGCGCCGTGTCTCTCCCGAGTGTCTGCGCCGTGTCTCTCCAGAGTGTCTGCGCCGTGTCTCTCCCGAGTGTCTGCGCCGTGTCTCTCCCGAGTGTCTGCGCCGTGTCTCTCCCGAGTGTCTGCGCCGTGTCTCTCCAGAGTGTCTGTGCCGTGTCTCTCCGGAGTGTCTGCGCCGTGTCTCTCCAGAGTGTCTGCGCCGTGTCTCTCCCGAGTGTCTGCGCCGTGTCTCTCCAGAGTGTCTGCGCCGTGTCTCTCCGGAGTGTCTGCGCCGTGTCTCTCCAGAGTGTCTGCGCCGTGTCTCTCCCGAGTGTCTGCGCCGTGTCTCTCCCGAGTGTCTGTGCCGTGTCTCTCCAGAGTGTCTGCGCGGACCCCGAAGACATTTACCGCATTTATTCCATTCGGTCTGATTAAAAATAACTATCTATCACTTATTTTCAGTCAAATCCACCATTTGTCTCAACCACAAATTAAACAATGACCCTAGATATTCAGAAAGTCAGATCTCCCTTTGAGGATGCAGGGGCCCTTTTGTCGCAGAGGGCCCGGTCGTCAAAGCAACAGTTTGTGCAAATGAAATGGTAAATATCCCAAACAAACGACATAAACGGCACAATGTGATTCTTTTATTATGTAACACATGTGTCGGGGCGCGGTTTTGGACATGGGGGGCCCCGGTACATGCTGGGGGGCCCTGTGCACTCTGGGGGCCCCGGTACATGCTGGGGGGCCCGGTACACGCTGGAGGGCCCTGTGCACTCTGGGGGCCCCGTTACACGCTGGGAGGCCCAGTTCACGCTGGGGGCCCGGTACACGCTGGGGGGCCCGGTACACGCTGGGGGGCCCGGTACACGCTGGGGGGCCTGTTACATGTTGGGGGGCAGAGCCTGTTCCACTTATCAGAGAAAATCTGACTCCAGAAGTTCAGAAAATGAAGGGGAAATCTGTGAGAATATTGAAGGGATTTTACGCTAACCTGTCGCCATGGAGATACACATGTGCCTGAGCGGCCGACACCACGCGCCATTGGTCTGGAGGCGTATCCTGCCCCGCCCCGTGTCTAAACCAACCTGGCGACTTACGACTCACAACAAACAAACAAACAAACAAACAAACACTAAACTGTCGATCTAGAAGTGATGGATTCTGTTCTGAAGGTGAAAACACCACGTGATGATGAAAAACAGAATTTTTGTTATGTGGAGCTAATGTGGAGCTAATGTGGCGCTAATGTGGAGCTAATGTGGCGCTAATGTGGAGCTAATGTGGCGCTAATGTGGAGCTAATGTGGCGCTAATGTGGAGCTAATGTGGCGCTAATGTGGAGCTAATGTGGCGCTAATGTGGAGCTAATGTGGTGCTAATGTGGAGCTAATGTGGCGCTAATGTGGCGCTAATGTGGAGCTAATGTGGAGCTAATGTGGCGCTAATGTGGCGCTAATGTAGCGCTAATGTGGAGCTAATGTGGAGCTAATGTGGCGCTAATGTGGAGCTAATGTGGCGCTAATGTGGAGCTAATGTGGCGCTAATGTGGAGCTAATGTGGCGCTAATGTGGAGCTAATGTGGCGCTAATGTGGAGCTAATGTGGTGCTAATGTGGAGCTAATGTGGCGCTAATGTGGCGCTAATGTGGAGCTAATGTGGAGCTAATGTGGCGCTAATGTGGCGCTAATGTAGCGCTAATGTGGAGCTAATGTGGAGCTAATGTGGCGCTAATGTGGAGCTAATGTGGAGCTAATGTGGCGCTAATGTGGAGCTAATGTGGAGCTAATGTGGCGCTAATGTGGTGCTAATGTGGTGCTAATGTAGCGCTAATGTGGAGCTAATGTGGTGCTAATGTGGTGCTAATGTAGCGCTAATGTGGAGCTAATGTGGAGCTAATGTGGAGCTAATGTGGAGCTAATGTGGAGATAATGTAGCGCTAATGTGGAGCTAATGTGGAGCTAATGTGGAGCTAATGTGGCGCTAATGTGGAGCTAATGTGGAGCTAATGTGGCGCTAATGTGGAGCTAATGTGGAGCTAATGTGGCGCTAATGTGGCGCTAATGTGGTGCTAATGTAGCGCTAATGTGGAGCTAATGTGGTGCTAATGTGGTGCTAATGTAGCGCTAATGTGGAGCTAATGTGGAGCTAATGTGGAGCTAATGTGGAGCTAATGTAGCGCTAATGTGGAGCTAATGTGGAGCTAATGTGGAGCTAATGTGGAGCTAATGTAGTGCTAATGTGGAGCTAATGTGGAGCCAACAACAAGAAAACAACCTTCTGTGATGATGCTTTGAGAGGAAAATATCCAAACCTTTACAAACCTGGACAGATCAGGAGCCACAGGTAAAATCACAGGTCAGAGTGTAATAAAGTATGAACATGACCGTGATACAAACACAATGACCTCATTTCAGTCACTACATGAATAATATGTCACTAAAATAAGCTTAAACTATGAAAATTGTGATCTCATATTGAGTTTGAGCAGAAACATGTCTACATTTCATCAGAATCATAAGTCCATCTTCCTGCTGCTGCATGAATATGGACTCAGTCTTCCACTTGCTGCATATTTGTCCACAAAGAACTATTACTAGGCTGTATAAAGCTCTTTATTTCGTATAGTTTTTATGTTTTTTAACGTTCATCCGCGACCCAGAGTGAGTTGGACGCTCCTGGTGCAGAGTTTGGAGTTGAGCTGAAACCACAGACTTCCTGTTCAGTTCTGACTTCTGCTTCTGCTCAAACACCGACACAAAGAGTGTTTTAAAAGGAGTTCAGGCTTTGCACTGCGGATGATTTGAGCTTTTTCTGCCCTCAAACTGTGCTCACATTATGGAGTTCATGTTGTGTTTTCAGACGTCACCGTTCATCTTTATTTACCTACTTTATTTGAACATCTTTTTCCATTTTTGCATTGCATTTCCATAAGTTTGTCTCAGACGGAGGGCCGGCTTTAAATGAATAAAGACATGAGGCTATTTCCTGATTTGCAAAGAAAAAAACTATAAAAAACACACATAAATTCATTCCTTTTTCAGTCAGGATTAGGTCCATTGAGTCTTCAGATCCTTTCAACTGACAACAATATTGAGTTTATGCTTTTATTTGAGCGACAAAGAAGACGCCAAACTTAGTGCTCGGTTTTGTTTTGTGCGGATAAACAAGGCGATTTTAAAAACACGGAGGAGCAATTTCCGGACGCGATTGTCACGTGGGACGGAACAAAACGAGATCAAGAAACGACGATGAAATAAGCGTAAAAGCGCAAAGTTGGCGTAAGTGCGTTGGTTTAGCTACAGGGGACCACCAGGGGGCGTCGTCGAGTTCAAAACTGTGACACATGCAGCTGTTTTGTACCAGTTATTCTATTGTTACACGCTGGGAGGCCCAGTTCACGCTGGGGGCCCGGTACACGCTGGGGGGCCCGGTACACGCTGGGGGGCCCGGTACACGCTGGGGGGCCTGTTACATGTTGGGGGGCAGAGCCTGTTCCACTTATCAGAGAAAATCTGACTCCAGAAGTTCAGAAAATGAAGGGGAAATCTGTGAGAATATTGAAGGGATTTTACGCTAACCTGTCGCCATGGAGATACACATGTGCCTGAGCGGCCGACACCACGCGCCATTGGTCTGGAGGCGTATCCTGCCCCGCCCCGTGTCTAAACCAACCTGGCGACTTACGACTCACAACAAACAAACAAACAAACAAACAAACACTAAACTGTCGATCTAGAAGTGATGGATTCTGTTCTGAAGGTGAAAACACCACGTGATGATGAAAAACAGAATTTTTGTTATGTGGAGCTAATGTGGAGCTAATGTGGCGCTAATGTGGAGCTAATGTGGCGCTAATGTGGAGCTAATGTGGCGCTAATGTGGAGCTAATGTGGCGCTAATGTGGAGCTAATGTGGCGCTAATGTGGAGCTAATGTGGCGCTAATGTGGAGCTAATGTGGTGCTAATGTGGAGCTAATGTGGCGCTAATGTGGCGCTAATGTGGAGCTAATGTGGAGCTAATGTGGCGCTAATGTGGCGCTAATGTAGCGCTAATGTGGAGCTAATGTGGAGCTAATGTGGAGCTAATGTGGCGCTAATGTGGAGCTAATGTGGAGCTAATGTGGCGCTAATGTGGTGCTAATGTGGTGCTAATGTAGCGCTAATGTGGAGCTAATGTGGTGCTAATGTGGTGCTAATGTAGCGCTAATGTGGAGCTAATGTGGAGCTAATGTGGAGCTAATGTGGAGCTAATGTGGAGCTAATGTAGCGCTAATGTGGAGCTAATGTGGAGCTAATGTGGAGCTAATGTGGAGCTAATGTAGTGCTAATGTGGAGCTAATGTGGAGCCAACAACAAGAAAACAACCTTCTGTGATGATGCTTTGAGAGGAAAATATCCAAACCTTTACAAACCTGGACAGATCAGGAGCCACAGGTAAAATCACAGGTCAGAGTGTAATAAAGTATGAACATGACCGTGATACAAACACAATGACCTCATTTCAGTCACTACATGAATAATATGTCACTAAAATAAGCTTAAACTATGAAAATTGTGATCTCATATTGAGTTTGAGCAGAAACATGTCTACATTTCATCAGAATCATAAGTCCATCTTCCTGCTGCTGCATGAATATGGACTCAGTCTTCCACTTGCTGCATATTTGTCCACAAAGAACTATTACTAGGCTGTATAAAGCTCTTTATTTCGTATAGTTTTTATGTTTTTTAACGTTCATCCGCGACCCAGAGTGAGTTGGACGCTCCTGGTGCAGAGTTTGGAGTTGAGCTGAAACCACAGACTTCCTGTTCAGTTCTGACTTCTGCTTCTGCTCAAACACCGACACAAAGAGTGTTTTAAAAGGAGTTCAGGCTTTGCACTGCGGATGATTTGAGCTTTTTCTGCCCTCAAACTGTGCTCACATTATGGAGTTCATGTTGTGTTTTCAGACGTCACCGTTCATCTTTATTTACCTACTTTATTTTATTTGAACATCTTTTTCCATTTTTGCATTGCATTTCCATAAGTTTGTCTCAGACGGAGGGCCGGCTTTAAATGAATAAAGACATGAGGCTATTTCCTGATTTGCAAAGAAAAAAACTATAAAAAACACACATAAATTCATTCCTTTTTCAGTCAGGATTAGGTCCATTGAGTCTTCAGATCCTTTCAACTGACAACAATATTGAGTTTATGCTTTTATTTGAGCGACAAAGAAGACGCCAAACTTAGTGCTCGGTTTTGTTTTGTGCGGATAAACAAGGCGATTTTAAAAACACGGAGGAGCAATTTCCGGACGCGATTGTCACGTGGGACGGAACAAAACGAGATCAAGAAACGACGATGAAATAAGCGTAAAAGCGCAAAGTTGGCGTAAGTGCGTTGGTTTAGCTACAGGGGACCACCAGGGGGCGTCGTCGAGTTCAAAACTGTGACACATGCAGCTGTTTTGTACCAGTTATTCTATTGTTTTATTGAACCTATTGTAAACAGAGGTGATTCTCAAACTGCGGTGCTCGTTCCACTGATGAACTGCATTTTCTGTCTCTGGGTTAGTTCTGTGTCAAGACTCCAGTGGCATCGCTCCAGTTTAAGACTAGTTTAAGACCAGTTCTAGGCCAGTTTTAGACCAGTTTAAGACCATTTTAAGACCAGTTTTAGACCTGTTCTTAAACAGGTCTAAAACTGGTCTTAAAATGTTAATTAATGAGTCAAGAACTTAAACCAGTTTAAGTTCTGACTCATTAATTAACTAGATAATCAAATAAATAAATATAAATAAATAAATAAATAGCCCTGAGCAAAAGCTTTCAAACTTTTTACTCTACACTGACTCTTTAATACACTTTCACAAAAATCTACCATAGAAGATGAGATCAATTTGAGAAAAACGTGTAAAAAAATAAATGGATCAAGAAGAAACAAAGAAGAAACACACTCGAGTCAAAAACGACTTATTAATGGATTTATATTTGCAATTTTACTGTTTGAATTATGTTGGAAAAGCAATTGCAATCGGCTTAAACTTTGGTGTGTTTCGTCCCGATATTGAAGTCCTAAAATGGTGAATACTTTTGATTATTTAACAGTTTTAATTAGTGAATTTAAATTGCACGGCATAAATGATGGTCGTGGTGGACACAAATGGACAAATATCACAAGATTTATCAAAAAATCTGAACATTTGAGTCATTTTTTGAGTCACTTTCCGCAGACATGTTCGCACGTTGGAACTACTTTTCTCAGACGCATTTAGCACAAGTTACTTCACAACTACAACGAGAAAAATGCATTTGTTTGCAGCCGACACAACTTGTTGCACCACTTTTAAAAAATACTTCAACTTCCTGTAAGTCTTTGTCAAAACTGCTGCTGTGAACTTCACTTTAGTCACATCCATTCACGAAAACACAGTTAAAGGTGAACAAACGTGTAAACGCAGTACAAACGCAGTACAAAAGAAGTATAAGTGCAGTATAAATGCAGTATAAGTGCAGTATAAATGCAGTATAAATGTACCTGTGGGTGTTGGGCCGAGCAGCTGCAGTGACTTTGACAAACCTGCAGAAGTCTGAGGCTTCAAACGTGGATTCAAATCTATGAGGAAGGAAATGACACGAGAACAGGCCATGTCTTTATATGGCAATGCTAAAGTCTGCAAAGGTGACGAGATCCAAGACACGACCTGGTTTAGACCTGGTTTAGACCTGGTTTAGACCTGGTTTGGACCTGGTTTAGACCTGGTTTAGACCTGGTTTAGACCTGGTTTAGACCTGGTTTAGTCCTAGTTTAGTCCTAGTTTAATCCTGGTTTAGACCTGGTTTAGTCCTGGTTTAGACCTGGTTTAGTCCTGGTTTAGACCTGGTTTAGTCCTGGTTTAGTCCTAGTTTAGTCCTGGTTTAGACCTGGTTTAGTCCTGGTTTAGACCTGGTTTAGTCCTGGTTTAGTCCTGGTTTAGACCTGGTTTAGACCTGGTTTAGTCCTGGTTTAGACCTGGTTTAGTCCTGGTTTAGTCCTGGTTTAGACCTGGTTTAGTCCTGGTTTAGACCTGGTTTAGTCCTGGTTTAGTCCTGGTTTAGTCCTAGTTTAGTCCTGGTTTAGACCTGGTTTAGTCCTGGTTTAGACCTGGTTTAGTCCTGGTTTAGTCAGGACTAGTACTGCTAAATTGATTGATTTATAGTGGTTCTAGTTGACTGTTATGTTAGTTTTTGAAGGTTTTTACCTGACTTTGACGCCAATGGATCTGCAAAATGTATCTAATGTGGAAATGTATCTAAAGGCATTAAACTTCAAGTGTGGGAACAGTGAATAAAGACAAGTTGAGTTTATTTCAGTCTGCAGTTAAGCCTTGTGTTTGATAGTCGTCCTTGTTCAAGTGTCTTCAACTTAATTTAGCCCAGTGTCTTGTGTTATGCTGTTATAACATTATGCAAATGGCGTGGTTCAGGTCCGGACTCATTAGGTCCGGACCTGAACCTGAACCTCTGGATTCGAATCAGGACCTGAACCTGAGCGTGGGTTTAGGTCTGCATCCCTAATCACAATCCACGCTTTATGCATTTATGAAAACATGATTTAGACGTTTGTAAGAAGCTGGTTAAGTCCTGGTTTAGTCCTGCTTTAGTCTCACGTTAGATCTGATTTAGATCTGATTTAGACCGGCTGGACCAGTTTGAACTGTTTCCTGTTCGCGGACGCCATTTTGAGGACCTCTGACCCTTCAAAAGTTGACTCATTCAAACGTGGCAGTGGATGTGTAACGAGGACGAGGTTCACCACATGTGAGCGTGGTTATCGTCATGGTAACGCTCTGGTGCAGCACAGACCTGAGCACACGTGTCAGAGCCCAAAGAGGGAATCAGAGCTTAAAAACAGTTTGAGGAAGTCATTGTTTCAAAGCAGGAAGTTACAACAAGGCGCTAAAGGCAACGATTGTGCTGTTTTTGCACTGGAAACGAAATCAACTGAACCGAGTCATCCAACCATAAAAGAGAAGTCAGATCCTAAAAAACAAATACAGTTACACTTGAGGGTTACGCTTGAGGGTTACGCTTGAGGGTTACGTTTGAGGGTTACGTTTGAGGGTTACGCTTGAGGGTTACGTTTGAGGGTTACGTTTGAGGGTTACGTTTGAGGGTTACGTTTGAGGGTTACGCTTGAGGGTTACGCTTGAGGGTTACGCTTGAGGGTTACGCTTGAGGGTTACGCTTGAGGGTTACGTTTGAGGGTTACGTTTGAGGGTTACGTTTGAGGGTTACGCTTGAGGGTTACGCTTGAGGGTTACGCTTGAGGGTTACGCTTGAGGGTTACGTTTGAGGGTTACGCTTGAGGGTTACGTTTGAGGGTTACGTTTGAGGGTTACGCTTGAGGGTTACGCTTGAGGGTTACGCTTGAGGGTTACGTTTGAGGGTTACGCTTGAGGGTTACGCTTGAGGGTTACGCTTGAGGGTTACGCTTGAGGGTTACGCTTGAGGGTTACGCTTGAGGGTTACGCTTGAGGGTTACGTTTGAGGGTTACGTTTGAGGGTTACGCTTGAGGGTTACGTTTGAGGGTTACGTTTGAGGGTTACGTTTGAGGGTTACGCTTGAGGGTTACGCTTGAGGGTTACGTTTGAGGGTTACGCTTGAGGGTTACGCTTGAGGGTTACGCTTGAGGGTTACGTTTGAGGGTTACGCTTGAGGGTTACGTTTGAGGGTTACGCTTGAGGGTTACGTTTGAGGGTTACGCTTGAGGGTTACGCTTGAGGGTTACGCTTGAGGGTTACGCTTGAGGGTTACGCTTGAGGGTTACGCTTGAGGGTTACGCTTGAGGGTTACGTTTGAGGGTTACGCTTGAGGGTTACGTTTGAGGGTTACGCTTGAGGGTTACGTTTGAGGGTTACGCTTGAGGGTTACGCTTGAGGGTTACGCTTGAGGGTTACGTTTGAGGGTTACGCTTGAGGGTTACGTTTGAGGGTTACGCTTGAGGGTTACGTTTGAGGGTTACACTTGAGGGTTACGCTTGAGGGTTACGCTTGAGGGTTACGCTTGAGGGTTACGCTTGAGGGTTACGCTTGAGGGTTACGCTTGAGGGTTACGTTTGAGGGTTACGCTTGAGGGTTACGTTTGAGGGTTACGCTTGAGGGTTACGTTTGAGGGTTAGGGGGTTATGTTTGGGGGTTTGGAGCGAACAAAGATAAAACTCACCATAAAATAATCCGTTGCTACAGTTGACCAACCTTCAGCACAAATCTGTATCAAATTCACTACATTTTGACACTTCAACTGTTCAACTCTAAATATGTGGGAGCTGCCTTTACTCTTAAAATACCTTTTTAAACAGGTACTTCAAAACTTTTACCTGAGTAGATTTTGTTTGCGCTACTTCAACCTTTACTTTGGTAACTTTTTGAGGCTTTTACTTCCTCCTTTCACGGTTTGAGAATCCGGTTCCTCAGCTTTAACTTACTCGTTTCTCCAAATCTCTTAAGAAATTCAAAGCCCCCATTGTTTTAGCTTCGTGTGTAAAAAAAAAAAATCTTACGTTAAACACTATTTTCTGTCCAACATGAAGCTTAATCAATTATTAACATATCTTTTGTTATAACCCTTCAACAAACATCAGATATTTCCTCAGGAGGTAAAGCGTGAAACTATTTAAAATAATCAGATGTTTTCGGGGTGAAGGGAAAGAAACTGGTTTTACAGATAACAAACTGAGTCAAACCAACGCTTCCTCTTTTCAAACAGAGCTGGTCTTGTTCCATTTTAAAACACTGATGTATAGACGTGTAGATTTAAATATGACTAAAAATCAGTGCAACTTTTCTGGTACAATTGTAATCACTCAAGTTCTTTATAAAAAATATACGAACAATCAATTAAAAAATAATAAAAGCAAAATAATTAATGTGAAGCAATTTTCCAAGTTATTTCTCTGAATATTTATTACAAAACTCCTTTATTTTAATCATTTGTTGGTATAAAAACATATTTGTTATAGTCTGTGATGTAAATGTGTTTCATTTTAGTGCTGCAGTTCAGACTAACACAAACATTTTTATATTCACGTAATAAAATTGAAAGATACAAAACTTTATGCTTTAGACTTGATTCTTTAAACTTGAATCTTTAGACTTGATTCTTTAGACTTTTATTCTTTAGACTTGATTCTTTAGACTTTTATGTTTTAAACGTTCTTGTTTTGCAGCCTGTAATCGCTCCCACGCGGCCTCCGTCACATAAAGCCACAGATAAAATCACGTGTCGATGCCCTGACGGTAAACAAACCCCCCAGCCAATCAGAGCCCGTGCTCGCGGTCAGCTGACACGAGCACTTCCGCGTTGTCGTCAGTCTGTTGTCAAAATGGCGGAACACGAGCTTCTTCATCTTCATCACCACCTTTCGCTCTGTTTATGCGACTTAATCCGGTAAAATGCACCGACTTGAACGTGTCCACGGGCGGCGGGAGTTCAGTCTGACCGGGAAGAAGTGTTTAAGCGGGAAAAGAACTGCCATTCTAGCTGTTTTGGAGCAGGGAGCTAACGTTAGCCGATAACGAGCTCGCGTTAAAGACGGTGTAGTCACAGTCGAGCCCCTCATTTTAGCTTTAGAGTGAATAAATGTAAGAAACATGTTGGTTTTATGTGGATAAATTCTGTAATACAATAACTCTAGACTTAGATCAAACTATAATTCAAAACTGACGAGTCCAGGCTCCAAAAACTAGTACAAAAATACAGTCAGCGCATTGCAAAACTAGTGTTGACAAAGTACAAATATATATAAATGCTAGAGGTTTTGACATGATTTGAGTTTTGTATTATTTTAGTTGTGTTTATTTATTTCTAGTCATGAAATACTAAATGTATTGTTGACCTGGCATTTGTTGTTTGTATCTCATTCTCTTTTATATATTTTTGTCATATTTAAATCTCTGCTGTCAAGACAAACCGATGAGTGTAATTATATATATAATTATAATCATGCGTTTTTATTAAGCATGATTGCGGGAATATTACAAGCAAAAATAAGTTTAACAAGGTTTTGACAGATCAAACAGAAGGATTAGTTTGTATCTAATTCTGAGGCTGATTTATTAAAGCTTTAATAAACAGCAACAGCAAAAGAAGAAAATTAGTTGGGGTTAATTTTTAATTATTTTTTTTTTTAATTAAAAACTAAACTTTGATATCCAAAGAAAATGAAGAAAGAGATTTGCATTTTTCAGATTTATTTGTCCCAATTATTTACACATGGAATGCTTTATTTTTATATGAAAGCAGCACATGATGTTATTAGATTTATGTAAGTAAACTGGATAAGTTTCAAATAATATTAATATTAATAATAAATGAATGAATGATCATTTCTGAATTAGGACTGAAACTAACAATTCTTTTACTAATGGATAAGTCAAGCGATGAATACATTTGATGAATGGATGAGTTGCCTCAGCACAATCATTATATTACTAAATTAGTTGACGATTATCTCGATATCGATCAGTTGCAACTTGCGATTTGTCGACACATTTCGGCTCCAGAATGAATTGTGAATAATGGTCAAATAGTGACATCTTGTGACATCTTGTGACCTCTCTGTGGCCTCTCTATGGCCTCTCTGTGACCTCTCCCTGTGACCTCTCTTGTGACCTCTCCCTGTGACCTCTCTTGTGACCTCTCCCTGTGACCTCTCTTGTGACCTCTCCCTGTGACCTCTCTTGTGACCTCTCCCTGTGACCTCTCTTGTGACCTCTCCCTGTGACCTCTCTAAGACCTCTCTGTGGCCTCTTTGTGACTTCTCTGTGTCCTCTCTTGTGACCTCTCTTTGTCCTCTCTCTGTGACCTCTGTGTGACCCCTCTTGTGACCTCTCTATGACCTCTCCCTGTGACCTCTGTGTGACCTCTCTGCAGCTTGCTGTGGGCGCTGCTCGTGCCGTGTCTCCTGCTCACTCTGCTGCTCACTCTGCTACTGCTGCTGCTCCTTAAGGCCGTGCGTCACTGGCTCCAGAGTCGCAGGAGGGAGCAAAGGGCCCTGCATAAGGGCCCCGCCGTGGCCTTCTTCCATCCGTACTGCCACGCCGGCGGTGGAGGCGAGCGGGTGCTGTGGTGCGCGCTCCGGGCGCTCATGAACAAGTACGTCTCAAATATCTGTCGGCGAAGTAACGGTTCCTTCAAAGTCTGGGGACCTGACTTTAGAACCACGAAGTCGCTGGTGTGAACGGCCTCGTCATTTTTGCTTATTCAAGTTGACTTGTTTTGCCAAAGGAAGCGGCCCAACGTCAACAACGATCACTTCAAAATAAAAGCTTGAAGAGCTTTATTATTACTAGAATAAAGTCGTAAAAATAGTTTGGAATTTTGATGGTGAAAGTGATTACATTTCGTTTTAGTTTCGGGTTTAAAGCGATCACAAAACGACTTGATCAGAAACGAGGGAGAAAGATCACTACGTTTGTGGATAAATGCAGAGCGCAGTAGTAGTCTTTTAGTAGTACTGGGCTATTTGGGTGGGGAAAGGGAAGAGGAAGAAGAAAGGGAAGAGGAAGAGGAAAGGGAAGAGGAAGAGGAAGGGGGGAGGACAGGCGGCAGGACATTTGCTTCTCTCCAGCTAAAGACACTTGACACTGTAGGAATCAGAGAATGCTGTGTTGTCACGGTAACACAGCCCTCACGCGTCTCTTCCCCACAGGTATCCCGACGTCTCGTTCGTGGTCTACACAGGGGACCAGGGCGTGGTCCCGGAGCAGATCATTGAAGGAGCTCGCCGTCGCTTCAACATCGTTCTTCCTCGCGCTGTGAGCTTCGTGTTCCTCAGAAGTAGAATCCTGGTGGAGGCCGGCTCCTACCCATACTGCACTCTGCTGGGACAGAGCATCGGGTCCATGTTCCTGGGTGAGTCACTGCTGGGAGCTGGAGGAGATGGATAAAGTATGGAGTGTTTTTAGTGTTCTTGGAGGACACGTTGCTCTTGTCAACAATGAGTTGACTTTTTCTCGCAGCAGGAGTCAGTATGGATTGGCTTTTTGCCTGGTTATTGCCAGGGGCGACTAGGTGATTGCCATGGCAATCGGCATGGGCGAGGGTGTACCAAACGTGGGCACCTCGTGGGCACCACCCATGAGCAGCGCCCTGCTGGGGCTCGGCCCGAGTAAATCGTAGTCTAAAGATCAGACCAGATCACTGCTCCTGGAGTTACCTTGACATTGACTGTGTTTGTGTGTTTATTTGTTTGTTTATTTATTTGATTGTTTGCAGGCTGGGAGGCGCTCACCTCCTTCGTCCCAGACTTGTACATCGACTCCATGGGTTACGCCTTCACGTTGCCCATCTTCAGATACTTGGGTGGCTGCAAAGTGGCCAGCTACGTCCACTACCCCACGGTCTCCACGGACATGCTGTCGGTGGTGCGCCAGAGGAACCCCAGGTACGTGGACAATATTCTGCTGTCTGTGGGACTCTGTTGCTAGGTTACAGTGATGCTTGTCTTTGCAGGTTCAATAACTCTGACGTGGTGAGTCAGAGCGCCGTCCTGAGCGCGCTGAAGCTCGTGTACTACTGCTTCTTCGCTCTGGTGTACGGTCTGGCCGGCTCCTGCAGCCACGTCATCATGGTCAACTCCAGCTGGACCCTGGGACACATCCTGGCGCTGTGGCGTTCCCCGTCCCGCACCGCCGTCGTTTACCCGCCGTGCGACGTGCGCGCCTTCCTCGACATCGCCCTGGAGGACGAGGACGAGGAGGACGAGGGTTGGGAGGAGGTCGGGCGCGAGCTCAGGGACGACGGGTTCCAGGCCAAAGCGGACAGGAAGTGCGTCTCCATGGTTTCCATCGGGCAGTTCAGGCCAGAGAAGGACCACAAGCTGCAGATCCAGGCCTTCAAGGAGGTGTCCAGCAGGAGGGGGGAGGAGCTGAGCAGGAGGGGGGAGGAGCTGAAGCTGGTTCTGATCGGCGGCTGCAGGAACGAGGAGGACGAGGAGCGCGTGCGGGTGCTCAGGGGCCTCTGTGAAGAGCTGCAGCTCGGGGCCAAAGTGGAGTTCAAACTAAACGTCCCGTTTGAGGAGCTGAAGAAGGAGCTGAGCCGGGCGACCATCGGCCTCCACACCATGTGGAACGAGCACTTCGGGATCGGTGCGTCTCACTCACACCAGATTAGAGCTAGAGTTAGAGCTAGAGCTAGAGTTAGAGCTAGAGTTAGAGTTAGAGTTAGAGTTAGAGCTAGAGCTAGAGCTAGAGCTAGAGTTAGAGTTAGAGTTAGAGTTAGAGTTAGAGTTAGAGCTAGAGCTAGAGCTAGAGTTAGAGTTAGAGTTAGAGCTAGAGTTAGAGTTAGAGTTAGAGTTAGAGCTAGAGCTAGAGTTAGAGTTAGAGTTAGAGTTAGAGTTAGAGCTAGAGCTAGAGTTAGAGTTAGAGCTAGAGTTAGAGTTAGAGCTAGAGCTAGAGCTAGAGTTAGAGTTAGAGTTAGAGCTAGAGTTAGAGTTAGAGTTAGAGCTAGAGCTAGAGTTAGAGTTAGAGTTAGAGTTAGAGTTAGAGTTAGAGTTAGAGCTAGAGCTAGAGTTAGAGTTAGAGTTAGAGCTAGAGCTAGAGTTAGAGTTAGAGCTAGAGTTAGAGTTAGAGTTAGAGCTAGAGTTAGAGTTAGAGTTAGAGCTAGTTATATTTAAAGTTAGAGTTAAATGTGCCACCCCGTGTGTGCGCCCCGTGTGTGTGCGCCCCGTGTGTGTGCCCCGTGTGTGCGCCCCGTGTGTGCGCCCCGTGTGTGTGCGCCCCGTGTGTGTGCCCCGTGTGTGCGCCCCGTGTGTGCGCCCCGTGTGTGTGCCCCGTGTGTGCGCCCCGTGTGTGCGCCCCGTGTGTGTGCGCCCCGTGTGTGTGCCCCGTGTGTGCGCCCCGTGTGTGCGGCCCGTGTGTGCGCCCCGTGTGTGCGCCCCGTGTGTGCGCCCCGTGTGTGTGCCCCGTGTGTGTACCCCGTGTGTGTGTGCGCACATGTCTCGTGTGTGCCCCGTGTGTGTGCGCGCCCCGTGTGTGCGCCCCGTGTGTGTGTGCCCCGTGTGTGTGTCCCGTGTTTGCGCCCTGTGTGTGCGCCCCGTGTGTGTGCGCCCCGTGTGTGCGCCCCGTGTGTGCGGCCCGTGTGTGTGCCCCGTGTGTGTGCCCCGTGTGTGCGCCCCGTGTGTGCGCCCCGTGTGTGCGCCCCGTGTGTGCGCCCCGTGTGTGCGCCCCGTGTGTGGGCCCCGTGTGTGTGCCCCGTGTTTGCGCCCCTTGTGTGCCCCGTGTGTGTACCCCGTGTGTGTATGCGCACATGTCTCGTGTGTGCCCTGTGTGTGCCCCGTGTGTGTGCGCGCCCCGTGTTTGCGCCCTGTGTGTGTGCGCCCCGTGTGTGTGCGCCCCGTGTGTGTGCGGCCCGTGTGTGTGCGCCCCGTGTGTGTGCGCCCCGTGTGTGCGGCCCGTGTGTGTGCGCCCCGTGTGTGCGCCCCTTGTGTGCCCCGTGTGTGCGCCCCGTGTGTGCGCCCCGTGTGTGCGCCCCGTGTGTGCGCCCCGTGTTTGCGCCCCTTGTGTGCCCCGTGTGTGTACCCCGTGTGTGTGTGCGCACATGTCTCGTGTGTGCCCTGTGTGTGCCCCGTGTGTGTGTGCCCCGTGTGTGTGTCCCGTGTTTGCGCCCCGTGTGTGCGCCCCGTGTGTGCGGCCCGTGTGTGTGCGCCCCGTGTGTGGGCCCCGTGTGTGCGCCCCGTGTGTGTGCGCCCGTGTGTGGGCCCCGTGTGTGCGCCCCGTGTTTGCACCCCTTGTGTGCCCCGTGTGTGTACCCCGTGTGTGCGCGCGCACATGTCTCGTGTGTGCCCTGTGTGTACCCCGTGTGTGCGCCATGCTCAAAACCCCTCAGCGAGAACACTGAGTTAAATGCCCTAGTTGGAGCTGACCTCTGACCTCTCTCCTCTCTCTGCAGGTGTGGTGGAGTGCATGGCGGCCGGCACCATCGTCCTGGCCCACAGGTCGGGCGGGCCCAAGCTGGACATCGTGGTGCCGTTCCGGGGCGAGCAGACGGGCTTTCTGGCCGACAGCGTGGAGAGCTACGCCGTCGCCATGGAAACCATCCTGGCCCTGTCGCCCGAGGCCCGCCTCCAGATCCGACGGAGCGCGCGCCAGTCGGTCCAGCGCTTCTCCGACCAGGAGTTCGACAGCAGCTTCCTGGGCGCCATGGAGACGGTGATGGGCCAACTCGAGCGGTGATGGGCGCCATGGAGACGGTGATGGGCGCCATGGAGACGGTGATGGAGTTTTCACCGTATGAAAGACCAAAAACTGACCAAAACCAGGAGGAGACGAGCGGGCGACGTGTGCTTCAGACGAGAGCGGCGAGAGCGGCGTCCTTTTGAAGAGATGAAACATTTGAATTTTCAGTGTATTGTTTTGAGTAAAAATGCTACAAAAAGAGCTGAAGGTGAAAAACATCGTGATTAAAGACGATTCTGTTCAACTGGAAATCAATATCAATATCGGGAGATTCATTTTTGTCCAAATCACTCGTGTAACATAGAAGAGGATGATATTTATGGTGAGTAGAAACTAGGACTAAACTAGGACTAAACCAGGACTAAACTAGGACTAAACCAGGTCCAAACCAGGTCTAAACCAGGACTAAACTAGGACTAAACTAGGACTAAACCAGGACTAAACCAGGACTAAACCAGGTCTAAACCAGGTCTAAACCAGGACTAAACCAGGACTAAACTAGGACTAAACCAGGACTAAACCAGGTCTAAACCAGGTCTAAACCAGGACTAAACCAGGACTAAACCAGGATTAAACCAGGTCTAAACCAGGTCTAAACCAGGACTAAACCAGGATTAAGCCAGGTCTAAACCAGGACTAAACCAGGATTAAACCAGGTCTAAACCAGGTCTAAACCAGGACTAAACCAGGTCTAAACCAGGACTAAACCAGGTCTAAAGCATAGACTTGGTTTAGTCCATGTTTGTCTTAGTTTGTGGGGAATGAAGTTGTTTGTAAAGTTATTCTTAACTTTTAGTGACAGATGAAGATATTTTTTCATTTAGAGAGAAAAAACAACTAAAAACATCACAAACGTGATAAAAGTCTTTCAGCCTCAAGTCACAGTTTAATAATATTTAATAAACAGGGTTGAAGAGTTAAAGAGGCGGAGCTTCTTTGGGTTTAGTGACCTAAGTTATTGTTTATGGACCAATGTGTAATATATAGATCATGTTTAATGTATAGTTCTGTTCTATCGACACATGAGTTTCTGTGACTGAAACATCTTCTGCAATAAAGAGAATACAACTTTAGAGCTGCTTGGTACTATTTCTTGTGGAGGGATACGTTGTTTTAGGAGTTTTAGGATCAAACTTTATCCACACAATTACATCACAAATATCTATACATTAATTATGAAGTATTCGTCATCAGAATGATCCAAAAACCTAATGAAAGTGGGTCAGTAACGAGGAACTGATAAAAAGCTTCAGATCAACTGGATGTTCGGTGTAATACTCTAAACCTCCAGCAGGCGGCAGGATTCTGAGGCTTCACATTGGAGTTTTACGCAGATTTTCTCATTGGTTCACCAGGCTTCACTTTACCATCGCTTCCTTGTCTCCTCCTGTCCTGGGGGAGAGAAGAGAACAGAGGAGACAAGGACAGAAGAGAGAGGAGAGAGGACAAAGAAGAGAGGAGATGAGATGAGCACAGAGGAGAGAAGACACAGAAGAGACGAGGAGAGAGGACAAAGCAGGGAGGACAGAGGAGCTGAGGAAAGAGGACAGATGAGAGAGGACAAAGGAGAGAGGACAAAGAAGAGAGGACAGGAGACGAGGAGAGAGGACAGAGGAGACAAGGACAGGAGAGAGGACAAAGAAGAGGACAGAGGAGATGAGGACAGAACCAAGGAGAGAGGACATAGGAGAGAGGACAGGGGAGATGTGGACAGAGGAGACGAGGACAGAACCAAGGAGAGAGGACATAGGAGAGAGGACAGGGGAGATGTGGACAGAGGAGACGAGGACAGAACCAAGGAGAGAGGACATAGGATGCAGGAGGCCAAAATGACCCTTAAGGACGTTATTGAAGTCAGGGTTCGTCATTATTCTTGGACAAACGTCTTTATTTCCAGACAAAGGCGTTTGAACAGTTTTAAAGTCACATTGTGGTGTTTTTCCTGTTCTTAAGTCGTTACAACGAAACTCACTGTGACACAAAAGATGTTTTAATTCTTTTATTTTAAGCTGACGACACGGGGAGGAGACGAGGAGGCGAGGAAAGGAAACGAGGGTCGGTAAAGCGTACGAGTCGTTTGTGTGTTTGTGCGCCCCCTGGTGGTGGTTAAAGTTTGGTTTTAAATGCCTTAAAGGCGCAATGGACGATTTTTCGGCGATTTGAGAACGCAGGCGGAAGTGCACATGCCACTCCCCCGTGCACATGCCACTCCCCCGTGCACATGCCACTCCCCCGTGCACATGCCACTCCCCCGTGCACATGCCACTCCCCCGTGCACATGCCACTCCCCCGTGCTCATGCCACTCCCCCGTGCACATGCCACTCCCCCGTGCACATGCCACTCCCCCGTGCACATGCCACTCCCCCGTGCTCATGCCACTCCCCCGTGCACATGCCACTCCCCCGTGCTCATGCCACTCCCCCGTGCACATGCCACTCCCCCGTGCACATGCCACTCCCCCGTGCTCATGCCACTCCCCCGTGCTCATGCCACTCCCCCGTGCACATGCCACTCCCCCGTGCTCATGCCACTCCCCCGTGCACATGCCACTCCCCCGTGCACATGCCACTCCCCCGTGCACATGCCACTCCCCCGTGCACATGCCACTCCCCCGTGCACATGCCACTCCCCCGTGCGGACTGATACAACACACACGTGCGTTTGTTTATCAGCGCGACGGAGCGCATCGTCTCCCGTAGATTTCCGTCTTCTTCTGAGTCAGCTCGAACTGTCTTTCTCCGTCTTCATTTTGTCCCGTACACTGAGGGAACTATATTATGACAGATCCATGCGCTTAGACGCGAGGAAACGTGCTGCTCGAGGGGACGAGCTGCACGAGGCTGCAGGTGAGCGGTAGGTGCATTTTATGATTGATACGTGGCAGGACTAATGGGCAGTCCACGGCACGAGGAAATAAGACTCAGATTTGGGCCAAAAAAATCCGTTCAACCTTTAACTCAAGCGCAGTGTTTTTACTGTTACGAAGAAGCACCACTGTGGCCAGCAGGGGGCGCGGAGTGCGGCCAGCAGGGGGCGCGGAGTGCGGCCAGCAGGGGGCGCGGACTGTGTCAAACTGCCGCGTGATGTGCTCCGTCCGATCCAGACCCACTTCAGTCCTTCACTCCTGACTTTCACCTCCTCCTGATGTCTCGTCGGACTCTCCTCCCTGCGACGGGTCCGCGGCGTTGGCTTCCTGGTTCCCATCATGCCGCGGGGCCTCGTCCAGGATGAGCAGGTTGGTCATGGAGTCGGCCACGGCTTCTCTCAGCTCGTCCTCCGACTCTTCAAAGTTACTGAGAAAAACAATCAAATGTAATGTTTGTGAGAAAAAGCAAATTCAACATTAAAAATACAGTGATCCCTCGTTTATCGCGGGGGTTACGTTCCAAGAAGAACCCGCGGGAGTCGAAATCTGCGAAGTAGAAACCTTTATTTTTTTACAGTTATTATACAATGAAATACTCCATAAAACATTGAAGCTCACACGCGTGCTCTCACAACTTCAATTTGGCAGCGGTTTTACGTACGTGTGCATATGAATCCATAACGTTATTGACACACGGGTTGAGAAGACGTGGAGAGCCAATCAGAATGCAGAACACAATGCATGATGAAAATCCGCGAAGCAGCGAGACCGCGAAAAGTGAACCGCGTTATAGCGAGGGATCACTGTAATATCATGGAAATGTGGTCTCGGCCCTGTCCCGTCCCACTGTGGCCCACGGGCATCTGGTTAAATGGGACAAAAAGAGCCTAATAACAATCAATAACAAACATGAGCTGGTGAAACGGAGCCGATATTAATGTTCTGTGTCTGGACTAAACCAGGTCTAAACCAAGACTAAACTAGGACTAAACCAGGACTGAACCAGGACTAAACCAGGACTAAACCAGGTCTAAACCAAGACTGAACTAGGACTAAACCAGGACTGAACCAGGACTAAACCAGGACTAAACCAGGTCTAAACCAAGACTGAACCAGGACTAAACCAGGACTAAAATGAGCTCAATTTAAGACCCAAATACAAGTGTGAGCTCTATGACTCCGCCCACTCATGCAGTAGTGATCGCAGTGTTGTGGGTTCCTGGCCTTGACCATTTGCCGAATGTCTCGACCCTCTCTCCCCACTCTACACTGACCGGTCAAAAACACATCAAACTATTGTCATAATATCAGTTCTGTGAAGACTTTTGGATTAGGACGAGCCGCCGTACGTCAGTGATGGACGAGCGTTTAGAACCGTGTCAACAGAACAAAACTCTGGAAGTAAAGTTTAGCATTTAAGTTAAAGTCATGAATCTTTCTCACGTGTCGTCGTCATCAGATCGTGGCTCCAGTCGTTCTTCGTCGCTCTCCACATCCGAGTTCTCTTCCTCCTCTTCCTCCTCTGCCTCATCTTTCTCTTCTTCCTCGTCTCTCTCTTCTTTCTGCTGCTCCTGTCCATCACGAGTTGCAAGCTGCTTCAACTTCGCTATTTCTGTCAAAACAAACAAACAAAAAGTTTGTGTAATACAGAGAAATCCCAATGTAGCTCAAATAGTAAAGTGTTTATGTAGTTTTACTGGGACGTCCCATCTAAAGCTGAAGGCGGTGTTGCCCTGTCACGTCTCCTTCCAACACCGGCCCAGAGTCTAAAGTCTCCTAAACACGTCTCTGTGACTTTAAACTGTTGCCTGGAGCTGAGCTTTCCGTTTCCTCTTCATATCTACACAGGGCTGTGGGCAAAGCCTGTGTCACAGGCTCCAAAGACGACTTCTTACAATATTATACAGAAATCACTCTGGACCAGCTCACACCAGACTGTCTCTGTCTGATGGAAACAGAAGAGCAACACTTATGAGTGAAGACCAGAGTTATCCTGATCATCCAGACAGATTCAGTTAGTTTAACTCAGTCCAGTCCCAGGTCTCAGGTCCGATCTCGTACAGAATTGGGGTTTACCTGGACCACAGTGCAGGGGTTTTGGCGTTTTACAGCGTCTCTGAAATTAACACGAGCCTCCTCCACAGAGTCCAGACCACTTTCACTCACACTCCCTACGCTGGAGTCACGATTTGTTATACTGGAGCCACGGCACATTTCCCTAAACTCAAATAATAACAGCTTTTGTTCTCCACAGTTTAGGATCGTCTTTTTGGCTTTTATTTAACCAACGCTAAAGGTTAAGTTCAAAATAAAATGACAGATTTAGCTCAAACAAATAGCTTTAATATTTCGTACCTTTGAACATCCATTCATTCAGTGAACCAAACCCCCCAGTGTTCACAGACCTGCAGTGACAGACCCAAAGGTGGAGTCTTGAAGCTCGGCCTGGTTCAGGGCCTCGAGGAGGGCATTCTGAGCGCCCTCTGTCCACTGTCGCCGGGCAACTTCCTCTTCACCTGAAAAATACCAAACTTATTTACTATTTACAATATATATATTTTGTTGAATTAAGCACTGAATTTGTTGGCTTGGAACTCCATCTGAGCTTTTAAATTTTGAAATTTAAATAAAAACTTTACATTGTGGGTCAAATTTTACTTCTGTTTCTCAGTATAACCAGATCACGGTACTAGAATTATCCAAAAATGAAGTAATAATAGAAATAAACTGTAAATTATCTGTATTTAGTTTAAATTTCCGCTCTTTCCTTCTTAGCATGTCGTGTCTTTTACACCTTGCTCCGTTTGGATGGTGCAGTTGCCCAAAGCGTCCAGCAGGGTTTGGGGAATCCTCTGACTCCACCCCTTCCTCCGCTCCAGCCAATCGCCGAGCTGCAGCTGTTCTCCCGCCTCGAAGCTCAGGGTGCGGTTCAGAGGGTCCGCCTCCTGCGACGACACGGCAACCGGCAAAACGTTTAATCTCGTACGTTTTTCAGTTTCGTCGCTCGGCTTCATTTTGTTTTTTATTCGAGTTACGGACTCTGGAAACTCAGAAATGTGTCAAAATGTATTTTTAAACACGTTAGGTGAGAATTAACTATGAGACAAATGGGAAATGTCTGTAAAAATCCATCGCAAAATCACAAAATAGCCATACTGCGCAATATTACAGCAAAAGGAACAACATTTCCATAGAAACAAGCAGGAAGTACGAGTCAGGTCTGCGGTGATTAGGGCTGGGTAAAAAAAAACGATTCAATCGATTTTGGATCGATATAATAAAAATTTTGCAATATTGATTCATACGGCATGAGATCGATTTTCCCCCATGAAGTCTTGTGTGTGGCGCAGCAGTGGCGCAGCAGTGGCGCGTTTACGTCCGCTTGTCAAGCGTGCAAGACGCAGGTAAAACTCGGCTCAGCGAGCCGTCCCAACTCAAGTCTGACGTCTGGAACCATTTCGGATTTAAAACAAAGAGCCGGATAAAACCAAAGTGGTTTGCAAAATCTGCGAAGCGGAGGTCAGTTATTGTGGAAATACTACAAACCTCAGAAACCACTTGACCAGGTATCACACTACGCTAACGTTAGCTTCTGACAACAAGCCGTCCGGGGCTAAACAATATGAAACTGAGGGAATCACTAACAGTACCAGCCGATTCTCCGCGGGTCATAAAGATAACAGAAGCCGTCGCAACTTTTACCTCCAAAGATTTACGCACCCGTACTCCTGACGAGCCACACCGCTAATAATATGGCCGTGGCTATAGAGCCGCGGCGTGGTCAAATGGCCCAGCAGTTTCAGGAACCGCGGCACTGCCATATAGCCTCATGGCTAACCCTAACCCTAACCCTAACCTTAACCCTGACCTTAACTCGGCGCGGTCTAAAACGGCACGGTCAAATAGCGCAGCAGTTTCAGGGGCCGAGGCACAAAATAACATGGCAGTTTGGGCCGCGCGCCGCGGCTCTGTAGACACTCCCTAATAATATAGCTAATATGTTGATGGGGGCCACAGGAGTGGGGGGCCACAGGAGTGGGGGGCTGACCAGCAAAGACCCAGCAGTTGTGACGGACAACACTACAAATAATGGTTGGTGCAGTGGAGATAATGCAGCTGATGCACGTCGAACACACTGAACTGAGCCTCACAAGCAGGTCTAAAAACAACTTTATGTTTCAAAATTGTATTTTTGAGACTTGAGACAGTTTTGTTACCGCTGAAGTTTAAACTGTCCAATTTACAAGTTTGCACTTAAAACCAGTTTATGGTGAATAGAAAAAATAAAGTACATTTGTATTTTGTAACACAATTGAGCCATTTTCATTATTTAAGAGCAGATTGAATTGAATCGAATTGAATCGTGATTAATCGATTCAGGACGTTATGAATCGAAATCGAATCAATTTAGGAAATTGACCATGATACCCAGCCCTAGTGGCGATGCGACGTTATTCAGCGTAAATGAAAAAAACAACATGCTTTTATTTTTGCTTGTCATTTTTGAGCTGAAAATGGCTGAACCGGTTGTAAAAATGCACTTTGCTTATACGTTTTAAAGGTCCCGGTGCTGGACTTTACCTCCTCCCGATTTGAAACCGTTTTTGTGTCTTCGTCTTTCGTCTCTTCGTCGGGTTCGTTCAGTCTGATCTCAAACATGATTGGCTTCTGCACAAACGTTAAATGTACATAAAGAACATAAAGTTTTATGGTACATATAGTGTCAAGCCCGGGCGACGTTTAGCTGCACGATGTCGGGAAGGAGTAAGGGATCATCTCAAAATGGGTTGAAGCTGAAAAGACTTAATATTTTTCGTCTTGGGGGGGGGGGGGGGGGGGGGGTCCACTGTGGATTGAGTAAACAAACAACAGGTGACATTATTTGGAGATTTCATAACTTCTACTGATGAACTTACCAAAGGATGTTCAGAAATGTTCACTAGAGGTGAGCAGGGTCTATCAAGCTACTATCGTTTTACATTTTATGTGAAGCCAGTCTTTCGTCTTTTGAGAGAGACGAAAAAAATTACGTCTTTTCAGCTTCAACCCATTTTGAGATGATCCCTAAATGAAGCTGCGATATCGATACGACTGCGATACTTGAACTGCTCGACACGATAATAACGACATGCAGTTTAAGACAAAAGCGGTACAAAATGACAATCTGGAATAATAAAAGATTAAAAAGTGATTGAATAGGACGATAAAAAATAAAAATAAAATAAAAAATAAAAATACGGATTCAATTTGGAAATGGACTAAATGGGACTTGATTTAACATGTCATTATTTGTCATTATTTCCTATTGTATTATTATTATTATCATTATATGAATTATTATTATTATTATTATTATCATCATTATTATTATTATTTATTTATTTTTGTCTAGCTGTCTGGTCCTGTTTCTTGTTTTACTGTCTATAATTTAAAAAAAAATAAAAAATAATAATAATGATAGTTAAACATCCATCCATCCATCCATTTTCTACCGCTTGTTCCCTTTCGGGGTCGCGGGTGACTGGAGCCTATCCCAGTGACTTCGGGCCTTAGGCGGGGTATACCCTGGACAGTGGCCAACTCGTCACAGGGCCAACACAGAGACATAGACATTACAGACAGTTCACGCTCACATTCATTCACTAGGGCCAATTTAGAGTCACCAATTTTGCCTAACACATGCATGTCTTTGGACGGTGGGAGGAGCCGGAGAACCCGGAGAGAACCCACGGTAACACGAGGAGAACATGCAGACTCCACCCAGAGAGATCATGTGATGTTGGTCTGGTCCGGGAATCGAACCCACGATCTCCTTCTTGGGAGGCAAGAGCTCTAACCGCTTAAGAAGTATTTTTCAGTTTTGTTCTCATTTCAAGCATCAAAGCATTTTATTTTCTTAAATTTCAAGTTAGAAAATGCTTCTGTCTCTAGTCAAACTAAATATTTTATGCTTTTCCTGTCCATCTTATCAAAAATAAGATTCAGTCAAATTACACTCAAAACATGATATCTACTTAATTTTAACCTCATTCTCTTATTCTATTTTTGCATTCGTCAAACTCTAATTTAGATTATTTTTTTTTTAATCCTGACTAAAATAAGCCTTTTTTAACCTTGTCATTTGTGCATTTCTGTCAGATGGAGGATGTATTTAGTTGTTGCGATATCAATCTTTGAGTTAGCGATACCGATACCTTTATTATGTTTATATATTTAGCATTAACTCTATGTCACCTTCTTCTTTTTCCTGTCCTCTCTTCTGTCCTCTCTTCTGTCCTCTCTTCTATCCTCTCTTCTGTCCTCTCTTCTGTCCTCTCTTCTGTCCTCTGTGGGCTCGTCTCTGATCTGCCTCAGCGCTGCTTCAACATCCTGCCACAAAAACAGAATTATTATTACATTATTATTACAATATTATTACATTATTATTACGATATTATTACATTATTATTACGATATTATTACATTATCATTACGATATTATTACGATATTATTATATTAGGCTGGGCAAAATAATATGTCTGTTTGCAGTAACCCGACCGACCCGCTATGAAACTAGCCGACTGAAAAAAAAATATCAGCATTTTGTTGAAAAAACGTCAAAATCTTTTATTTTGCAATTATTTTGCCGACTCACCGACCAGTCTTTCCTAAACCACGTGTCAAATATTTTTATCAGGCTGGTAAACCTGGCTTTCATCTCAAAGGACTGATAACGCACCGCGTGACACAGTCCTCCACATGCGTCTGTAAAAAAACATAGCGCGCGTAGGAGTCGTCACATTGCCTTTTACAAGTTGGTTTGCCCTCGTCGGCGCCACTGACATCTCCATTGTAATGTCACCCTCTGTCAGGGGGTGAAATTTGACTTACGCAAATGCATTCTGGGATTGAAACACGCCCAGCAGCGTCACCACAACAAACATGGCAGCGCCCTTGTCCCCCGCATGTTCCCCCCGCTCGTTTTCGCTACCAAAATAAAGGATCGCGGCGTACAAAAGGTCGATTGAAATTTCTTAAAAATCGATCGGGAGATTTAGTCTCCCGATCGGGTTGATAGAGACGTTTTCCATCATTGACTGTTGAAGCCTGACCCCTGGTGGTCACTCCGACTCAAAAAAAGACAAAATTTGGATCTTTTTTTTTGCCTTCAAAGTAAAACAAATAAGAATTTGCCTACCGACCCAGATGAAAAATGTTGACTCGGGTTACAGCAAACAGACAATTTATTTGGGGTAGCATTATTATTACATTATTATTACGATATTATTACATTAGTATTACATTATTATTACGATATTATGATATTACATTATTACGATATTATTACATTATTATTACATTGTTACATTTTTACATTATTACATTATTGTTACATTATTATTACGATATTATTAAATTATTATTACAATATTATTACATTATTACGATAGTGTTATGATATTATTACAATATTATTACATTATTATTACATTATGACATTATTACGACATTATTACTACGATATTATTATTACATTGTTATTACACTGTCGTACGTCCTGACTTTGCCCGTCACGTTAGCGTCGTACCTGGTCTGGGGCCCCCGCGGGCTCCACCACAAACGTCTTGTGTCTTTTCGCCGGCTGAACCTGGAACATAAAGAATTTGAGCTGCGTTAAAGTCAAATTAACTGGGATAAAGCGCCCCCTACAGGTTGATAAAACGCCCCCTACATGTTGATAAAGCACTAATCACAGTAGGAAATTACCCAGCAAACACTGAGCTAAAACTCATCTAATGTCACAGTTTTTTATATTTGACAAATAAAAATATATGAGCGGGACTTTATTTTGTTGAATGCAATGTCTTACTTAAGATTGTACAATTTTTGCAGTGTAGAGCAACATTATTTGACCCATGTGACCAATCAGACCGTTTCATAATTACAAATATGAAAAGTGGTACATGAAAAATTCTGTCGCCTCAAATAATCAAACGTACATGAAGAACTTAAATAATTCTGAAGCTGACGAGGGGAAACCATTACGTCTCCATGGTTACAAGCTCATCGTTTATGACTTTTATGATGACCAGTTTAGACCAGTGTAGTTCTGCGCGAGTGTGAAGAGCCGACCCCCGACCCCTGACCTCAGTGCGGAGCTTCATCTCCTTCATGTCCTGATGATACTGCAGTCGGATCAGCTCCAGCTGCCGCAAGTACTCCTGCAGTACAAGAAATACTCCTACAGTACAAGAAATACTCCTACAGTACAAGAAATACTCCTGCAGTACAAGAAATACTCCTGCAGTACAAGAAATACTCTTGCAGTACAAGAAATACTCCTGCAGTACAATAAATACTCCTGCAGTAAAAGAAATACTCCTGCAGTACAAGAAATACTCCTGCAGTAAAAGAAATACTCCTGCAGTACAAGAAATACTCCTGCAGTAAAAGAAATACTCCTGCAGTACAAGAAATACTCCTGCAGTAAAAGAAATACTCCTGCAGTAAAAGAAATACTCCTGCAGTAAAAGAAATACTCCTGCAGTACAAGAAATACTCCTGCAGTACAAGAAATACTCTTGCAGTACAAGAAATACTCCTGCAGTAAAAGAAATACTCCTGCAGTACAAGAAATACTGCAAGAAATACTCTTGCAGTACAAGAAATACTGCAAGAAATACTCCTGCAGTACAAGAAATACTCCTGCAGTGAAATAACACAAATACTCCTGCACTACAAGAACACAAATACTCCTGCAGTAAAAGAACACAAATACTTTTTTTTTTAAACAAATAATGGCATTCTTTCTAATAAAAATTACTTGTTGTCCGTTTTGTTTCTTGTCCCGTGGCGTTTGTTGCTTTGGTCCCGTCTCGCTCTGGCTGGCGTGACCTCCAGGCCTGAGGGGGCGCTCTGCTGTGGACGGACGCAGACCCTAAAGGGAAATTCAGTTTGTGGGTGTTGCTTAGAAGAGTACAAAAATACACAATCACAACGAATACAGTGTCACATGGGTCATTTCAGTGCAAGTGCAAAGGGTTCAAGTGCAAAGGTCAAAGTGCAAAGGTTCAAGTGCAAAGGTCAAAGTGCAAAGGGTTTACCAGTTGCTTCTCCGCTCGCAGCTTGTACTCGTTCGCTTCTCGTCTTCGTTGTAAATATTCGTTTCTCGCTGCGGCGACGCTGAAAAACAAGAAAAGAACTCGACGACTAAGAGCGAGATCGTAGTATTTAGAGCGGCAGAGACAGACGTAGAGTAATACTGCTGACCACTGAAGGAAAATACTATATCAAAAATGTTTTAAAAAATGACTAAATAAAATGCACAAAAATTCTAAATAAGTAGATGAATAATGCAAATAATAAATAAATAACGCAAATAATAAATAAACAAATAAATAATGCAAATAATAAATAAATAATAAATGAATAAATAATGCAAAAAATAAATAAAATAAATAAATAAAATAAATAAATATAATTTAAAAATATATATATACCAACAAACAAAAGTACTACACAAAAGTAGAGCAGCTCACAGTTGGTAAGGCTCAGGGGCTTGATCCTCTCTGTGTCGGAGCTGGAAGGCGTCGAGCTGAGCGTGATAGTGGAGATACGGATCCACCGCCGCCTGCTCTGCTCTATAAACATATATATATATTTATACATTCAGCTCGTGAAAACATCTGTAACATCTGTATATTAAACACGTTCGGCAAAAGGAGTAATTCAGTGCATAAGTCGAGCTCACCTTGGTTTATGAGGATCAGCCGCTTGAGCCAGTCTGTGATGAAAAGGCTTTAGAAAGAAAAACATGACTTTATTTTCATGAAAACACAAGACAAAAAGCTCAAGAAATGCAAGCATGATGTGGATTAAACACACGAGTCCAGCAATGTCGTGTTTTAAAGAGGTCTGCATTTTATACTGTATATAATGAAGATTACAAGACTAGCTATGGATCCTTATTGTTTTAATTATGAGCAAAATAAAATACAAAAATGTAAGTTTATAGACTGATTATTCAGGTCACAATATATAACGTAAGAACCAAACAATAATAACTGTGACCATTTTAGAAGCCAAATTTAGTCTTTTGGTTCAATGTATTGTCCATAAAATAAACCTAAATGTAAATAACTTTATTTAATCTGGCTGTTTTTGTCACATTTAACTTTGTTTTGTCTTTCAGAGAGTTAAATGTAGTAAAGTCGGGCACAAACTTAAGCAACAGTCAAATGTCAGAGCACGAGAATGACAGAAAACTAAATATTTCACTGTTGTTTGGTCACAGTCTCAATGATAGTGATTTTTTTTTTTAAATTGTGATGTTTTTTTCTCACAATAACCGTAACAAAACATTTGATAATGAGACGTCCCCAGCTGTGTATGGTGGTGAACTGCATTATCACAGTCAAACGTCAACATTTATCATGTCTTCTGTGTTCATTTTGGTCTAAACTGGGTTATTTTTAAGTCTAAACGGGTAAAACCCGTGTTAGGATCCGTACTCTCTAGAGAAGATGATAATATCACGTGTAAAACCTGTGTTAGGATCCGTACTCTCTAGAGAAGATGATAATATCACGTGTAAAACCTGTGTTAGGATCCGTACTCTCTAGAGAAGATGATAATATCACGTGTAAAACCCGTGTTAGGATCCGTACGCTCTAGAGAAGATGATAATATCACGTGTAAAACCCGTGTTAGGATCCGTACTCTCTAGAGAAGATGATAATATCACGTGTAAAACCCGTGTTAGGATCCGTACTCTCTAGAGAAGATGATAATATCACGTGTAAAACCCGTGTTAGGATCCGTACGCTCTAGAGAAGATGATAATATCACGTGTAAAACCCGTGTTAGGATCCGTACTCTCTAGAGAAGATGATAATATCACGTGTAAAACCCGTGTTAGGATCCGTACGCTCTAGAGAAGACGATAATATCACGTGTAAAACCCGTGTTAGGATCCGTACTCTCTAGAGAAGACGATAATATCACGTGTAAAACCCGTGTTAGGATCCGTACTCTCTAGAGATGATGATAATATCACGTGTAAAACCCGTGTTAGGATCCGTACGCTCTAGAGAAGATGATAATATCACGTGTAAAACCCGTGTTAGGATCCGTACTCTCTAGAGAAGATGATAATATCACGTGTAAAACCCGTGTTAGGATCCGTACTCTCTAGAGAAGATGATAATATCACGTGTAAAACCCGTGTTAGGATCCGTACTCTCTAGAGAAGATGATAATATCACGTGTAAAACCCGTGTTAGGATCCGTACGCTCTAGAGAAGATGATAATATCACGTGTAAAACCCGTGTTAGGATCCGTACTCTCTAGAGAAGATGATAATATCACGTGTAAAACCCGTGTTAGGATCCGTACTCTCTAGAGAAGATGATAATATCACGTGTAAAACCCGTGTTAGGATCCGTACGCTCTAGAGAAGATGATAATATCACGTGTAAAACCCGTGTTAGGATCCGTACTCTCTAGAGAAGATGATAATATCACGTGTAAAACCCGTGTTAGGATCCGTACTCTCTAGAGAAGATGATAATATCACGTGTAAAACCCGTGTTAGGATCCGTACTCTCTAGAGAAGATGATAATATCACGTGTAAAACCCGTGTTAGGATCCGTACTCTCTAGAGAAGATGATAATATCACGTGTAAAACCCGTGTTAGGATCCGTACGCTCTAGAGAAGATGATAATATCACGTGTAAAACCCGTGTTAGGATCCGTACTCTCTAGAGAAGATGATAATATCACGTGTAAAACCCGTGTTAGGATCCATACTCTCTAGAGAAGATGATAATATCACGTGTAAAACCCGTGTTAGGATCTGTAGATCCTTGAAGGAAGATGATAATAACCCGCTCACTTTGTGCCGCAGCGGTGTATGAAGTCTTTGAGGAATCTTCCAGTCCTGTTTCTTCATCGTCGCTCTCTCTTCAGCTCTGGGACTTTTCACTTTCTCTACAAACAATAAAAGGAGAATAGAACCTCCACCAGATGGCGCACTAGAGTTCACCATCACAGTGTCATGTACCATCACTGCTGTATTCAAGGACAATCACCACTAGAGGGCGGTAAACCCCACTTTAGACCTGTCACTGTTCAGCATTACCTTGTATTGGAGCTGGTCGGACAGAAGGTGGCGCTCTGTTCGGGGCTGAGACTGTGGGACTTGACTTGTCCTGTCAAAAAATATATATATATAAAGCATTTTGAACATAGACAGACACAACGCCGATTGTAATTTGTATTTTACATATATGTTATGTAGAGCAACAACACTCGACTGGAACATTGAGAATTTCAAAATACAATTTTGTCTCAAAGAAGTTTGAAATATTGTGACTGAAGGCTTCTAGATGGAGAATATTTACAATATTTACATTTTGATTTAAAAATGCAGCTGTCGTCATAAAAAAGTCTTTTAGATCTGTTTTTCTGTATTGTCTAAATAAAGATTATAATGATCAAAATACAATCTATTTAATATTGGTCTGGGCGTGGTTATTCAGATTAATACAGCCCTAATCTTATGATCCTACACTTTATATACAATTTATGTCCCAGAGAGTATTTTTTGAGTAATTTATGGTTGTAATGTCTTAATCTGGGAGGGACACAACAACATTTTGATTCAGGTGAGATTTAGAGCTTGAACCGACCGCCCTGTTGTTGGAGGGCAATCGCTCATGTGCCACTGTCCTCCCCTTTAAAGAAGAATCATCACGTGAGAAAACGTGCAGCTTAAATCAATCAACATTAAGAGCAGATAATAAGAGTCTATCTGCACCGGACACGCCCTCTGCACCGGACGCGCCCACTGCACCGGACGCGCCCTCTGCACAGGACACGCCTTTTGCACAGGACACGCCCTCTGCACCGGACGCGCCCTCTGCACCGGACACGCCCTCAAAGCTTCCAACAACGTGGACTTTGTGTCTGAGCCTAAAATATGACACCAGGACAAATGAGGCGTCTTAAAACTGTCTGTGAGTAGGCTAACGTTTATTAGCATAGTTGCGCAATAACATGTAAACGAGCATTAGCATTAGCTGCTAACGACCTGAAACAAACAGCTCAGCCTCAGTCTGGAGTGACCTCTGTGAGTCCACTGGTCCCTCCTGACCACAGTCACACACTTCTGGACACACGGGGTCTTTTAGGGCGTGACAGAAGAATCCACAGCCCACAGTGAACATGCAGCTTTCGTCCTCAAGGTGGCAGCAGAAACGAGCAGAAACTTTTAGAGTCATAATTACCTGTTCTTCCAGGTGTTTGCTCAGATGTTTCTCTAAAAACGGCCGCTTGAGGACCGAGCTCACGGACGGACGATCTCGAGGGTTCACCTGCGCACAAGTCATTTTATAGCGCACTTATCAAAATCTAACTAGCTGCTAATTAGCTGTTAAGTCATAATTAGCTGTCCCGTTTTACTGTCTTATTCTGCGTACCTTTATTCTGCTGCTAATTAGACATTCACAAACAGTTTCCTGTCATTATAAACTCCTCATTACGGCTTCATAGTATGGCTGTTCGGACATTTTTTATATAAATTATGATGTCAATAGCGTGTTAAGAGTTTGTACCACAGAAATGCATCGCTTACTTGTGTACAGAAATGTCCTAACATCAAACTGATAAGCAGTAATGAAGAGTTTATTCATATTTAAGAGCTGATGGACACATACACATACATATGCTAAAGAAGGAGCTAGTTAGCCGCGCCCTGATATAAAGTGTGTTGTATTGTTGAGTGTCCGTGAGGAACCTTGAAGAGCTGAGTGATGAGGAGGCGCAGGTCGTAGGAGTATTGTGCTGGCACCGGGTTGTAGCGCCCCCTGCAGATCTTACTGACCAACTGCCTCAGACTGCCGCCCTCAAACTGGAGAAAACAGGAAATGCAACATAAACGGCGTTCATTAGTCTTGTGTCTTTTATTTATTACATTTGATTCATCTCGCTTCTGTCATGTGCTGCACAAATAAAGTTGGATTGAATTGGATGCAGCGGAAGGTCAAAGGTCGAAGGTCAAAGCTTTATGGATTATTTGTAATAGAGTTTTTGGTCTTTATTATTTTATTCGCAAAACATTACATGCATAAATGTCGGTTCTTTAAGTCCATTGCAAACTTTTTTTAATGGAGGAATTTGTTAAAAAAATCGATAAATCTCTCTCTGTTGTTAAGTCCAAAAAGTGCTTCGAAACTTATCTAATTTCCTGATCATTTGTATTTCTCCTCTCCTTGAACCGACACCTTAACGTGGTGGAGGGGTTTGAGTGCCCGAATGATCCCGGGAGCTATGTTGTCGGGGGCTTCATGCCCCTGGTAGGGTCTCCCAAGGCAAACAGGTCCTAGGTGACGGGTCAGACAAAGATCTGTTCAGAAGCCTCTTATGACGACGACACGAACAAGGCCGTTTACGTCGCCCGGATCGGCGTCACCGGGGCCCCATCCTGGAGCCAGGCCTGGGATGGGTGCTCCATGGCGAGCGCCTGGTGGCCGGGTCTTACCCCACGGGGCCCGGCCGGGCACAGCCCGAAAGAGCGACGTGGGGCCGCCCTCCCGTGAGCCCACCACCAGCAGGAGGATCCATAAGGGGCCGGTGCAGAGAGATCTGGGCGGCAGTCGACGGCAGGGGCCTCGGCGACCAGATCTCCAGACACAGAGACTAACTCTGGGGACATGGAATGTCACCTCGCTGGGGGGGAAAGAGCCTGAGCTTGTGCGGGAGGTTGAGCGATACCGACTAGATATAGTCGGCCTCACCTCCACGCACAGTTTGGGCTCTGGAACCCATCTCCTCGAGAGGGGCTGGACGCTCCACTTCTCTGGTGTTGCCCGCGGGGAGAGGCGGCGGGCTGGTGTGGGCTTGCTGATAGCCCCTCAGCTCAGCCGCCACGTGTTGGAGTTTACCCCGGTGAACGAGAGGGTCGCGTCCCTCCACCTTCGGGTGGGGGACAGGTCTCTCACTGTTGTGGCGGCCTACGGGCCGAACAGCAGTGCAGAGTACCCGGCCTTCTTGGAGTCCTTGAGAGGGGTACTGGACAGTGCACCGACCGGGGACTCCGTTGTTCTACTGGGGGACTTCAACGCCCACGTGGGCAATGACAGTGACACCTGGAGAGGGGTGATCGGGAAGAACGGCTTCCCCGATCTGAACCCGAGCGGTGTTCAGTTATTGGACTTCTGTGCTAGCCACGGATTGTCCATAACGAACACCATGTTCAAGCACAAGGGTGTCCATCAGTGCACATGGCACCAGGACACCCTAGGCCGGAGGTCAATGATCGACTTTGTTGTCGTGTCATCAGACCTCCGGCCGCGTGTCTTGGACACTCGGGTGAAGAGAGGGGCAGAGTTGTCAACCGATCACCACCTGGTGGTGAGTTGGATCCGCTGGCGGAGGAGGAAGCCGGACAGACTTGGCAGACCCAAGCGCATTGTGAGGGTCTGTTGGGAACGTCTAGTGGAGCCCTCTGTCAGTAGGGTATTCAACTCGCACCTCCGGGAGAGCTTCTCCCATGTCCCGGGGGAGGTTGGGGACATTAAGTCCGAGTGTACCATGTTCTCCGCCTCCATTGTTGATGCGGCTGCTCGGAGCTGTGGTCGCAAGGTCTCCGGTGCCTGTCGTGGCGGCAACCCCCGAACCCGGTGGTGGACACCGGAAGTAAGGGATGCCGTCAGACTGAAGAAGGAGGCCTATCAGGCCACTCTGGCTTGTAGGTCTCCGGAGGTCATCGACGGGTATCGGCAGGCCAAGCGAGCCGCGGCTCGTGCTGTCGCAGAGGCAAAAACCCGGGCCTGGGAGGAGTTCGGGGAGGCCATGGAGGAGGACTATCGGTCGGCACCAAAGAAATTCTGGCAAACCGTCCGGCGCCTCAGGAGGAGGAAGCAGTGTCTCACCAACACCGTTTACGGTGCGGGTGGAGGCCTGCTGACCTCAACTGGGGATGTCGTCGGACGGTGGAAGGAATACTTTGAGGATCTCCTTAATCCCTCAGTCACGTCTTCCGAAGAGGAAGTGGAGACCGGGGACTCGGTGGCTGGCTCATCCATCACCCAAGCTGAAGTCACTGAGGTTGTTCGCAAACTCCTCGGTGGCAGGGCTCCGGGGGTGGATGAGATCCGCCCTGAGTACCTAAAGTATCTGGATGTTGTAGGACTGTCTTGGTTGAGACGTCTCTGCAACATCGCGTGGCGTTCGGGGACCGTGCCTCTGGACTGGCAGACCGGGGTGGTGGTCCCTCTGTTCAAGAAGGGGGACCAACTACAGAGGGATCACACTCCTCAGCCTCCCGGGTAAGGTCTATTCCAAGGTACTGGAGAGGAGAATCCGACCGATAGTCGAACCTCGGATTCAGGAGGAGCAGAGTGGTTTTCGTCCCGGTCGTGGAACACTGGACCAGCTCTATATCCTCCATCGGGTGCTCGAGGGTTCATGGGAGTTTGCCCAACCAGTCCATATGTGTTTTGTGGATCTGGAGAAGGCTTTCGACCGTGTCCCTCGGGGTGTCCTTTGGGGGGTGCTCCGGGAGTACGGGGTCCGGGGCCCTTTGCTCAGGGCTGTCCGGTCCCTGTATGACCGGAGCAGGAGCTGTGTTCGCATTGCCGGCAGTAAGTCAGACCTGTTCCCAGTGCATGTTGGACTCCGCCAGGGCTGCCCTTTGTCACCGGTTCTGTTCATAATTTTTATGGACAGAATTTCTAGGCGCAGTCAGGGGTCGGAGGGTGTCCGGTTTGGGGACCACAGGATCTCATCTCTGCTGTTTGCAGACGATGTTGTCCTGATGGCTCCATCAAACCCGGACCTGCAACATGCACTGGGACGGTTTGCAGCCGAGTGTGAAGCGGCTGGGATGAGAATCAGCACCTCCAAATCCGAGGCCATGGTTCTCGACCGGAAAAAGGTGGCTTGCCCTCTCCAGGTGGGTGGGGTGTCCTTGCCCCAAGTGGAGGAGTTCAAGTATCTCGGGTCTTGTTCACGAGTGAGGGAAGGATGGAGCGTGAGATCGACAGGCGGATCGGTGCAGCGGCTGCAGTGATGCAGTCGCTGCATCGGACCGTTGTGGTAAAGAGGGAGCTGAGCCGAAAGGCAAAGCTCTCTATTTACCGGTCGGTCTACGTTCCTACCCTCACCTATGGTCATGAGCTTTGGGTAGTGACCGAAAGAACAAGATCGCGGATACAAGCGGTCGAAATGAGTTTCCTCCGCCGTGTGGCTGGGCGCTCCCTTAGAGATAAGGTGAGGAGCTCGGCCACACGGGGGGAGCTCGGAGTAGAGCCGCTGCTCCTCCACGTCGAGAGGAGCCAGCTGAGGTGGCTCGGGCATCTGTTTCGGATGCCTCCTGGGCGCCTCCCTCGGGAGGTGTTTCAGGCATGTCCCACCGGGAAGAGGCCCCGGGGAAGACCCAGGACACGCTGAAGAGACTATGTCTCTCGGCTGGCCTGGGAACGCCTCGGAATCCCCCCGGAGGAGTTAGAGGAAGTGTCTGGGGAGAAGGAAGTCTGGGAGTCCCTGCTCAGACTGCTGCCCCCGCGACCCGGCCCCGGATAAAGCGGCAGAAGATGGATGGATGGATTTGTATTTCTAAAGTATTTAAAGGTATTATTATTTTGTGACGGCATTGTCATTTTATTCAGTTTTATTTTACTGTGATTGAACATATGATTTATGTTGCATTTGTGCAGTACCTGATTTCTTTGTAATTTGTTCATTTAATTTATAACAACAACAACAACAACATAATATTAATAATAATAACAGTAATATAATAATAATAATGATAATGTAATAGAGCTGATTTAAGGTTAAAAACTTTTGCAGCAACATGTTCTTAATGTAAAAAGTACTGTATTTTCCGGAGTATAAGTCATACTGGAGTATAAGTATAAGTCACATTTTTTTGAGACATTTATTTGATCAAATCCAAGACCAAGAACAGACATTTCATCTTGAAATGCAGTTTAAAATAATAACAGATGAGAGAACATGGTGAATAGGTGTACGTATGCTAACGCTAACACCTTCAGCTACATGACGTATGCTAACGCTAACACCTTCAGCTACATGACGTATGCTAACGCTAACACCTTCAGCTACATGACGTATGCTAACGCTAACACCTTCAGCTACATGACGTATGCTAACGCTAACACCTTCAGCTACATGACGTATGCTAACGCTAACACCTTCAGCTACATGACGTATGCTAACGCTAACACCTTCAGCTACATGAGGCACAGACAGAACTGTGGTAAGTGTCTGGTATGTTAACGTAACATATGAACAGTTATTCAGATAACTATAGCATAAAGAACATGCTAACAAGTTTACCTCTTTAACTCTTTCTACTTCAGGAAGGCTCCTCCCAATGGGCGGGTCTTACCACAGAACAGTATTAATATCGGAGTTCTCGATCTAAATTATTTTATTGACAATGACTCTTGGATGAGAGTCGAAACGTCTATTTTTTCTAACTGAGTCCAGATGACTACAACTGAAGCTTTTTCTACTATACTTACTGTGCAGTTATTACAGTGCAGTACTTACTGTGCAGTTATTACAGTGCAGTACTTACTGTGCAGTACTTACACTGCAGTTATTACACTGCAGTTATTACAGTGCAGTACTTACTGTGCAGTTATTACAGTGCAGTACTTACTGTGCAGTACTTACAGTGCAGTTATTACAGTGCAGTTATTACAGTGCAGTACTTACACTGCAGTTATTACACTGCAGTTATTACACTGCAGTTATTACAGTGCAGTACTTACTGTGCAGTACTTACAGTGCAGTTATTACAGTGCAGTACTTACAGTGCAGTACTTACACTGCAGTTATTACACTGCAGTTATTACAGTGCAGTTATTACAGTGCAGTACTTACAGTGCAGTACTTACACTGCAGTTATTACAGTGCAGTTATTACAGTGCAGTACTTACAGTGCAGTACTTACAGTGCAGTACTTACAGTGCAGTACTTACAGTGCAGTTATTACACTGCAGTTATTAGTAGGATGAAGTACTTACTGCATGTCGGAGCATACAGAGCTCGTACAGAACACAGCCCAGAGACCAGACGTCTCTGAAACAAGAAAATAAGTTCTTATTGTGGCGCTCAAGACAATAAAAATGTCAAATTTGGGCCGCGCCCAATTATTTATTTATTAACACCGGGTGACAGGGAGTATACAATATACATTTTTTCATCAAAAGATAAATAAATAATATAAATATGAAGGGATAAAGGGCGTGATAACATTTTTTTTAAATAAAAAAATTAAATGATGTGTAGGTCAATGTATTGGTAAATAGTTGAATAACAATTAATAAAGTAAATAAAACATTTGAGATTAAAAAAACAAAAAAAACACTTTCTATATTGATACTAATATTTAATTTAGTGTCTTCAGCCGGTCGGCTTCCTGTCTGTTAATCCATAATAGTGATTATTCAGGCCACAATATAAGCGTAAGAACCAAAAAAATACAAAATAATATTAAATAATAATAATCGTGGCCATTTTAGAAGCAAAATTTAGTCTTTTTTTATCAATGTATCGTCCAAAAAATAAAGAAAGAATCTGCCTGTATGTCACATATAACTTTAATTTGTCTTTTCAGAATGTTAAATGTTTTTCATCACAATAAATCGCAATGTTCTTCCTCACAATAATCGTTAAATCGCGATGTTTTTCCCACAATAATCATGTTTTTCCTCACAATAATCGTTAAATCGTGATGTTTTTCCCACAATAATCATGTTTTTCCTCACAATAATCGTTAAATCGTGATGTTTTTCCTCCAATAATCGTTAAATAGCGATGTTTTTCCCACAATAATCGTTAAATCGTGATGTTTTTCCCACAATAATCGTTAAATCGTGATGTTTTTCCCACAATAATCGTTAAATCGCGATGTTTTTCCCACAATAATCATTAAATCTGTTGAATGTCGTGACGTCGCTGCCCGTGGATGAGAGTACTTCTGGAGTCGCGTCTTACGTCTTGTTGTTGTACGGCCGGTTCTCGCAGATTTCTGGAGACAAATAGTACGGCGTCCCCACACAGGTACGAGCCAGATCCGTGGTGCTGCGGAGTCACACGCCACATTTAGACCGAGCGGACATCGTTTATCCACCGTTTATCCACCGTTTATCCACTGTTTATCCACTGTTTATCCATCCGGTGTGAGTGTGAGGAATGAGAGGAATATCACTTTAGTCTGGACGCTTTTGTCACTTTTACTCAGAGACACGTTATGACTCAAGTTTGGAGTCTGTAGTAGAACTCTTTCTTCAGTTTCTCAGGTAAATGTGGCTGAGTAGCGCCCTCTTCTGGCAGTGTTTATAAGTAAAAGAGACTGAACAGTGTTACAAACATGTGGACTTGTCTCTGATCTAGGAAATGGAATGAAATGCAAAGTTAATCATCTTTTTAACATAGCTGTGCCTGTAGAGTGTAGTTCTATTTATTTGCCAGTAGTTTTATTTTGAAATTTTAAAATGTATATATTTTTTTGTTTATTCAATCTTGTTTTATTTATTCATTTTTATCTATGTAGTTCAATTTATTTATTTAGTTGTATTGATTTCGTTTTTTAAAATGTATTGGTAGTTTTATTTTGTTAATTTTATTTAGTTGTATTTATTTATTTAATTTTATTTATTAATTTAGTTTATTTATTTAGTTTTATGTATTTATTTAGTTTAATTGATTTAGTTTTTTAATTTACTGGTAGTTTTATTTAGTTTTATTTCATTTATTTAGTTTTATTGATTGATTTAGATTATTTATTTTGTTTTATTTATTTTGTTTTTTTCTAATTTACTGGTAGTTTTATTTTATTTATTTATTGATAGTATTTATTTATTTTTTTTAGTCATTTTGTTTATTTTATTTAGTTTTCTTTTAATTTACCGGTAGGTTTTTTTCCCCATTTTATTTTATCCAGTTTTATTTATTTAGTTGTATTTATTTAACAATAGTTTTATGTATTCTATGTATTTTCTTTATTTAGTTTTATTTATTTACTGGCTGTTATATTTCTTTATTTATCACAATGAGGAAATGTTCCATAGTAAAATTAGCTACAGTTAATTAGTCAATTTGAGGTTTCTGCAAAGATCTAAAGCTCCGTGTTTCCGTTTAGAGTTCCGTTAACTAAACTAAACTAAACTAAACACCGCGTTCGCCAGCGCACCGAGGAAGAACGCCATTCAAATGAGGCTAAAAACAATAGCTGTTCCGCTCCAGCTTCAAAAGTCGAGTTTGAAACGATTGGAGTAAGTTTGGTGCTGAAGGTGATAAGACTTTGAAAACACGGAGGAGCGCTTCTTGGATTACCACCGGATGACATCACGGGGTGGAACCTAGTGACCTTTGACCTATGGAGAAGAGGAAAGGTTTGGTGGAAGTTCGTCCGACTCACTTGTTCAACATTCGTGCGATGCCGAAGTCTCCAAGCTTCACTTTGGCGCCTCTGCTGGTCAGGAAGATGTTCTGCACCAGAGAACGAACGTGATTTAAAGTGTCTCTGTGTCGCATACTGATGACATCACAGAGGGTGGAACTCGTTTGATAACCTCCAACAACGTTCAATTTGTCTTCTTTTGTTTATTTTTATTTATATATTTGCTTTTTAGTGAGACAAACAATGACAAAAGCAACATACAAATTATATAGAAAATACAAATAATAATAATAATAAACAATATAATTAATTTTAAAATAAATAAATATGAAATAATGATTAAAATAAATAAAATAAATAAAATAAATAAAATAAATAAAATAAATAAAATAAATAAATAGAATAATTAAAATAAAAAAATAAAAAAATAAAATTAAATAAATTAAATAAATTAAATAAACAAAATAAACAAAATAAATAAAATAAATAAAATAAATAAAATAAATAAAATAAATAAAATAAATAAAATAAATAAAATAATAATCCATCCATTTTCTACCGCTTGTACCGCGACTTTCGGGGTCGCGGGTGACTGGAGCCTATCCCAGTGACTTCGGGCCTTAGGCGGGGTGCACCCTGGACAGGGGCCAACTCGTCACAGGGCCAACACAGAGACATAGACATTACAGACAGTTCACTCTCACATTCATTCACTAGGGCCAATTTAGAGTCATCAATTTTACCTAACACATGCATGTCTTTGGACGGTGGGAGGAGCCGGAGAACCCGGAGAGAACCCACGGTAACACGGGGAGAACATGCAGACTCCACCCAGAGAGATCATGTGATGCTGGGAATTGAACCCATGATCTCCTTCTTGGGAGGCAAGAGCGCTAACCGCCTTTGCCACCGTGCAATAATAATAATAAACTTTATAATTAATTTTAAAATGTAAACAAATAAAATAAATAAAATAAATAAAATAAATAAAATAAATAAAATAAATAAAATAAATAAAATAAATAAAATAAATAAATAAAATAAATAAAATAAAATAAACATTCGACCTTGTTTCTAAACTTGATTTGCTTCTGAACTGGTCCAAACGTGTCGACCAAGGCAAATCAGACTTTGTTTTAGATGAACGTCATTAGCGGATGTAACAGTTTCATCCACGTTCAACACAAATAACGGCAGCAAGTGAGAACCACCGGGAGTCTCGTTCTGAGAGACCAATAACGGCTAAAACGCGCCGGACGTGAAAAGAGAACGCCTGAATACCTGAGTCTTGATGTCCCGGTGCAGGTGTGGAGAACGTGTGGAGAACGTGTGGAGAACGTGTGGAGAACATGTGGAGAACGTGTGGAGAACGTGTGGAGAACGCCTGAATACTTGAGTCTTGATGTCCCGGTGCAGGTGTGGAGAACGCCTGAATACCTGAGTCTTGATGTCCCAGTGCAGGTGTGGAGAACGTGTGGAGAACGTGTGGAGAAGGTGTGGAGAACGCCTGAATACCTGAGTCTTGATGTCCCGGTGCAGGTGTGGAGAACGCCTGAATACCTGAGTCTTGATGTCCCAGTGCAGGTGTGGAGAATGTGTGGAGAACGTGTGGAGAACGTGTGGAGAACGTGTGGAGAACGTGTGGAGAGCGTGTGGAGAACGCCTGAATACCTGAGTCTTGATGTCCCGGTGCAGGTGTGGAGAACGTGTGGAGAACGTGTGGAGAACGTGTGGAGAGCGTGTGGAGAACGTGTGGAGAACGTGTGGAGAGGGTGTGGAGACCGTGTGGAGAACGTGTGGAGAACGTGTGGAGAACGCCTGAATACCTGAGTCTTGATGTCCCGGTGCAGTTGTGGAGAACGTGTGGAGAACGTGTGGAGAGCGTGTGGAGAACGTGTGGAGAGCGTGTGGAGAACGTGTGGAGAGCGTGTGGAGAACGTGTGGAGAACGTGTGGAGAACGCCTGAATACCTGAGTCTTGATGTCCCGGTGCAGGTGTGGAGAAGGTGTGGAGAACGTGTGGAGAAGGTGTGGAGAACGTGTGGAGAGCGTGTGGAGAGCGTGTGGAGAGCGTGTGGAGAACGTGTGGAGAAGGTGTGGAGAACGCCTGAATACCTGAGTCTTGATGTCCCGGTGCAGGTGTGGAGAAGGTGTGGAGAACGTGTGGAGAAGGTGTGGAGAACGTGTGGAGAAGGTGTGGAGAAGGTGTGGAGAAGGTGTGGAGAACGTGTGGAGAACGTGTGGAGAACGTGTGGAGAGCGTGTGGAGAACGTGTGGAGAGCGTGTGGAGAACGTGTGGAGAACGTGTGGAGAACGTTTGGAGAAGGTGTGGAGAACGTGTGGAGAACGTGTGGAGAGCATGTGGAGAACGTGTGGAGAACGTGTGGAGAACGTGTGGAGAACGTGTGGAGAGCGTGTGGAAAACGTGTGGAGAACGTGTGGAGAGGGTGTGGAGAAGGTGTGGAGAACGTGTGGAGAGGGTGTGGAGAACGTGTGGAGAACGTGTGGAGAGCGTGTGGAGAAGGTGTGGAGAGCGTGTGGAGAGCGTGTGGAGAACGTGTGGAGAACGTGTGGAGAGCGTGTGGAGAAGGTGTGGAGAGCGTGTGGAGAGCGTGTGGAGAACGTGTGGAGAACGTGTGGAGAGCGTGTGGAGAAGGTGTGGAGAGCGTGTGGAGAACGTGCGGAGAAGGTGTGGAGAGCGTGTGGAGAAGGTGTGGAGAGCGTGTGGAGAAGGTGTGGAGAGCATGTGGAGAAGGTGTGGAGAGCGTGTGGAGAAGGTGTGGAGAAGGTGTGGAGAACGCCTGAATACCTGAGTCTTGATGTCCCGGTGCAGAATCTTCTTGTCGTGGATGTGTTTGAGGCCGAGACAGATCTGCACGAACCAGTTTAAGATCTGCAAACCACACGGCGTTCTTTTGAGATTCCCCCGCTCCGACGGAACGTTCCGCGACGGCAAAAAGTACCTGGTCCTCGGTGAAGGCCACGCCCCTCTGCGCCCCGATCCGCCTCATCAGGTCGCCGCCGTCGCAGTACTCCATCACGATGTACAGGGAGCCCTTCTCTGCAAAGACATCGCTCGTTTATACGTGCGCGGTTTTGCAGCTGAAACGCCGCGAGACTCAAACCTCGAAACGAGTCGATGAACGACACGATGTTGAAGTGGTTCATCGTGGACAGCAGCGTCACCTCCTTTTGGGACGCTTCCTTTTCTTTCGCCGACATCTGGAAGAAACATGGCAGAGATGAACTAGAGCGAGTCTGACCTCTGACCTTCAAATTCTCAAAACTGGCCCAAAAGGGAAAGTCTAGATATAATTTTTTGGAGGACGGAGGATGACCGATTACCGATAATAAGTAAAGTAAAGTAAAGTAAAGTAAAGTAAAGTAAAATAAAGTAAAATAAAATAAAATAGAATAAATAGTAAAGAAAAATGAAATAAAATAATCCAAAGAAGTAAAAATAAAATTTATAATAATAATAATAAAAATAAAAACAATAAAATAGTACAAATGAAATAAATAAAATATATAATAATAAAACTAAATAAACCAAATAAACTAAATAAAATAAATAAATAAAATAAATCAATCAATCAATCAATCAAATCAAATCAAAATAAATACATTTATCTTGATTGTATCCTGTCTCTTTGTCCATGGACACTTTACCATCCCATGCATTTCTTGTTGTTTCTTAAGTATGAATTTACACAGGATCTTTGCTCTTATGGGATGTTTGTCGTTGTCCTTGATGTTATTATATTATTATTATAATATTGCACTGAATTCTTGACACATTCCCCTCACAGAGCACGTAAACGCACTGTTGCACGTGGCTCTTCCAAGTCCAGTCCAGAAGGTAAAGCAGAACCTGTACTTTACGTTACAAAACACGTAAATGATGCGACTCAACGTTGAATTAAAGGATGGACAAATGGCTTGCCTTCCTGAGATTGACCTGCTTGACCACACACTGGGCGTCGTCACCTCCTCCTTTGACCTGGACCAAAAAGGCTTTTCCGAAGGCGCCCTCTCCGATCTGCCGGACGACCTCATACCTGTGCATGCCGCCTGGAAGCACAACCATTCATTCAATCCAAAAATATGTATTCTAACACTGTTTAATGGGTTTAATCCTTTTTTAATTTCCTATCCATGGTTTCAGAAGGATGAGAAATGACTACATAACAATTAACAATAAAAAAAACAAGCATTATATATATTGTTTGACTGAGAAAAAGTCCTCAAAATGTTACAGGAAGATAAAACCTAATGACAGGTCATAGATACGTGTGACGAAGGACCCGCCCCGTTTCTGCCAGGTGCCTGATTGACAGGTCGAGTAGCCAATCACGCGTTAGCATAGGCAAGTTAGGTTGAGGATGCTACGTGTTTGCAGAGTTTTAGTTGTTTTCCCCCACATCGTGTAGAGCTTGTGGTTGTAGTTTGGTGTGCGTGATAAAAAAACCACACACGTATTTACATGATTAATAACTGCTCTGTAAATACCAACCACCAGTATTATTTGACTGAAATCTTTAATAAAGAGAAAACCCTGGATCATCTCTCCCAGTGCATTCTTACCAATGCCCCCTGGCGGTCACAACCCGTATAAAACCAGTAAATTAGCTCTCCCCAAAACAAATGGTGCCGAAACCCGGGACAAGTGAGGCCACCGTGGAATAAATAGAGATGTATTCAGACCAGAGTCACCTTCTACACGATGCAGGTGCTCGGCCACGCCGAGACAGAAGACCACCTGTTTGGATGCAGGACTACGTGTCCACCCCTGCACAGCAAGCTGCTCTCAATGCATATGAGCAGCAACAACCATATCCCAGCGTGGAGAGATCGGTGGGGAGAATTGCCAGGACGACGTCTCTCACACCTCCACAGCCTGCTGACTGGAGTGAACTAGAAGGAGCCAGAGCTATGGATCCATATGCTGCTGAATATTCCCTGCGTTTACCTGTAAGTACACCAGTCACGCCCAGGCAGAGACCAGCTGCAGAAGAAACATCTGACACTCTAGCATTGTTACACCGAGTGCTTAACGACAATCATAGTATGCAAAGACAGATGATGGACATGCAAAGGCGCCTTGATGCAAGAGAGTTCTCATCCCAACGATTCATCCCGATGCCAGCCCCTGCTCCACCACAAGGCCTACGTGCACCTTTGAGCCAGGATCACAGTCAGCTTCTGCTCTCTGCTCCGCCTGCACAAGCTGTGAACTTTATGTTGCCTACAGATCCTGAGTACTGGCCACCTCCTCCCCCTCCTGTAACAGATGAGTTCATTGAAAGGCCACTATCACCGCCACCACAAAGGATGGTGTCTGAACTCACGGAGCTGCTAAGGGACATGAGAACTACCCCACAAGATCCGCCAAGGTATGTTGCAGATACACACCACTCCCCATCTCCTGTGCCGACGCCAGAGTATGGCAGCCCCTATACTCCACCAAGACGTGAGTCAGAGCACACCAGACCCCTGCCTCCTCCTAAACATGAGGTGGTGTATCGCGGCCCTAAGCCTACAATCCCTTCATTCACAAAGGGTGATCCAAGAGAGTTTGCCAGGCTCAAGGTGGCCCTGGAGAATCTTCTGCCTGAAGACGCCACTGAACGCTTTAAGTATCAAATACTGTTAGACCACTTAAAGCACGAAGATGCCTTGCTTATTGCCGATTCATATATCAACTCACAGCAGCCATATACAGACACAATGGCCAGTTTAACTGAGCGTTATGGCCAGCCCCACCAGTTAGCACTCAGGAAGATTGCAGACCTGATGGAGTCCCCAAACATAGCTCGTGGAGACACCCTGGGCTTTGAGCGTTTTGCACTGAGGGTGAGAGCGCTGGTGGGCTTGTTGGAACAGCTAGGTGAAAGTGGACAGACAGAACTCTGCTGCGGGTCACATGTGACACGTTTATTATCTAAGCTGCCACAAGATATGAGAGCTGAGTTTAAAAGGTTCCTTTACCCCATGCGTGTCACAATTCCCAGCCTTCTGCACTTCTCCGATTGGCTCAATTATGAGCTGAAGATACAAGAGACAGTGTTTGAGTCATTACACAGTGAAGTAAGGAGTAGCAGTGTACCCAAGTCAGCTCGGCACCATGACAATAAGAGCAGCAGAAACACTAACATCTTTCATACAGGAAACAAGCCCAGTGATCCCCCGCCAGCAGAGCAGACAACAGTCACTCCCAAGAAGTCCCCTTTTTGCCCATATTGTGTCAATACACTACACTACCTTGACCAGTGTGGTAATTTTGCCCTGTTAACAGTGGATCAGAGAACGGCGTGGATCAAGTCTAACAGAAGGTGCTGGCGCTGCGCACGTTCACATCAGGCTGCCCAATGTCGTTTGAAAGTCACATGCCCAAAGTGCAAAGGAAAACACCTGCAGGCCCTACATGACGTTAATGCAAAGCCCTTTGAGACACCATTAAGCCCCGTCAGCTCAACCAATGAAGTTTTGTACCTTGACAGACGTTCTGGCTGCAACCAAGTCCTGTTAAAGATTAGCAGGGTGCTGCTCCGCAATGGTGAGAATTCACTAGAGACGTATGCAGTGCTTGATGACGGATCAGAGCGGACTATTCTGCTTCCTGCTGCAGCCCAAACACTCAAACTCATTGGTGAGCCAGAAGACCTTGCCCTCAGAACTGTTAGACAAGACATCAAGGTCATGCATGGTGCAGCGGTGTCATTCACCATTTCCCCTGCAGACCAGCCAATGAAGACGTTTGCCATTAAAGGTGCATTTACTGCTGAGCCACTGAGTTTAGCTGAACACACATACTCAGTGGAGGCACTCCAGCGAAAGTACAGACACCTCAGAGGTCTGCCACTCCCAGCAATGAACAGAGTACGCCCCCTATTGTTGATAGGCTCTGATTACCCTCACCTCATCACTCCAGTTGCCCCTGTGCGCCTCGGACGTCCTGGGGGACCCGCTGCTGTGAGAACAAGGTTAGGCTGGACACTTCAGGGGCCGATTAAGAATGCCAAACACCCATCTACCTCTCAGCAGTGCCTTCACCTCTCCACCATGTCATCCTCTGCTGAAATACTCCAGAATGTGGAGAAGTTGTGGCAATTAGACATCCTCCCCTATCGCAGTGAAAAGCTGGTGGTGCAATCCAGGCAGGATCAGGAAGCAATACAGCTGCTGGAGGATAAAACCACACGTGTGAACATCGATGGTGTCCAGCGATATGCCACTCCCCTCCTCAGAGTAAAGAACATGCCACAGCTTCAAGCCCCAAAGGAGGCTGTGCTGGCCAATCTTCGTAGCACAGAGAAAAGACTCACTGCTCGATCCAGAGTTGCCCCCAAAAAGCAACAGTCTATGCCCAGGCTGGAGCTCTGTGCAGCACTGACAGCTGCCCAGCTCTCTACACTCCTGCAACGCGAGCTGACCGTGCCAATCAACAGTGTTATCCTCTGGACAGACTCCACCACCGTCCTCACCTGGTTACAGTCAGACTCCTGTCGTTTTAAGGTGTTTGTGGGAACACGAGTGGCCGAGATCCAGGAGCTAACAGACCCGCTGAGTTGGAGGTATGTGAATACAGCACAGAACCCAGCCGATGATGTCACTCGTGGTAAAACCTTGCAGGAGTTGTCTAACAGCGGAAGGTGGAAACATGGGCCAGCCTTCCTACAGCAGCCACCAGAGACCTGGTCCATGCAACCAGCCAAAGAAGAACCTCAGGATGATCCTGAACTAAGAAAATCTACCATCTCCTGCCTTGCCACCACAGTTGCCAAGACCACACGACAGTTACAGGAGGACCAGTGCTCCTCCTTCACTGAACTCATAAACATGGTCGCATCGTCCTATCACGGGGCGGCACCTGGCCAGGCCGCTCCCTCTGCTGCAGACCATCAGAAGGCGGAGAGGGAGATCCTACAGCAAGCCCAACAGGATAGTTTTCCAGATGAGTACAACTTGCTGAGCAGTAACAAGCCAGTTGCCTCTGCTAGTCGGCTGTTGACCCTGTCCCCAGAATTTGATCCCACTGCAGGGCTTATTAGAGTTGGTGGGAGGTTAAGGCGCTGCAGTCAACTACAACCGGAGTCCATTCACCCTGTGGTCTTAAATCCCCATCACCGAGTTACCCAGCTCATCATCAAGGACACAGACATTGCCCTACGTCACCCAGGCTCAGAGCGCCTGTTTGCCGAACTAAGGCGGAAGTATTGGATACTCCGGGGGCGAGAGGCAGTGAAAAGACACCAGCATTCATGCCCAGAGTGCCAAAGATGGAGAGCAATGCCAACTGTGCCCAAGATGTCAGATCTGCCAGAGGCGAGGTTGAGACTGTTTAAGCCGCCCTTCTTTTCTACTGGTGTGGACTGTTTTGGACCTTTCACTGTCAAGGTGGGCCGTCGTCTGGAGAAAAGATGGGGTATTATATTTAAGTGCTTGACAACACGAGCCGTGCACTTAGATATTCTCTCCAGTTTAGACCACGATTCGTTTCTCATGGCACTCCGCAGATTCATTGCCAGAAGAGGCAAACCAGCTGAACTCCTGTCTGATCAGGGGACAAACTTCAAAGGCCTCTCTGAGCTCCCGCTCTCCTCCTTTGAAGCCCTACAACCTGAACTCCGTGATCATTTGGCCAAGCACCAGATCCAGTTTAAGTTTAACCCGCCAAGTGCCCCACATTTTGGGGGTGTGTGGGAAAGGGAAGTGAGATCGGTCAAAGTCGCACTTTATGCCACCATCCAGTCTCAGTCTGTTCCAGAAGAAGTCCTGAGGACTGTTCTCACAGAGGTTGAAGGGATTTTGAACTCCAAGCCCCTGGGTTATGTTTCGACAGATGTGGCAGACCCAGACCCTGTGACCCCTAATCTGCTTCTCATGGGGCGGCGCGACTCCTCCCTACCACAGGCTGTTTATGAGGATGCAGAGCCTTTAAGTCGACGCCGCTGGAGGCACAGTCAAATGTTAGCAGACCAGTTCTGGGCACACTTTATCCGGTGCTACCTCCCAACCCTTCAAACCCGCTCCAAATGGCACAAGGACCCAGCACAGCTGCAACTCGGGACCACGGTCATGGTGATGGACCCTCAGCTACCGAGAGCCCTCTGGCCAATTGGACTGGTCACCAAAGCTCTTCCTGGGAAGGATGGAAGGGTTCGTGCAGCTGAAGTCCGAATCAAGGATAAGACCTACACCAGGCCCGTTGCACGCCTTGTAGCCCTACCCGCCATCCCAGACACTGACTTTGAAACTGTGCGTCCTTCTTAGGTCTCAAATTTGCTGGACAAATTAGGGGGCGGCTGTGACGAAGGACCCGCCCCGTTTCTGCCAGGTGCCTGATTGACAGGTCGAGTAGCCAATCACGCGTTAGCATAGGCAAGTTAGGTTGAGGATGCTACGTGTTTGCAGAGTTTTAGTTGTTTTCCCCCACATCGTGTAGAGCTTGTGGTTGTAGTTTGGTGTGCGTGATAAAAAAACCACACACGTATTTACATGATTAATAACTGCTCTGTAAATACCAACCACCAGTATTATTTGACTGAAATCTTTAATAAAGAGAAAACCCTGGATCATCTCTCCCAGTGCATTCTTACCAATGCCCCCTGGCGGTCACAACCCGTATAAAACCAGTAAATTAGCTCTCCCCAAAACAATACGAGTGATTTTAGGAGTTTTGATTTTGGACTTTTTTAATACAATAATTACATTTATGGTACGGTTGATGCAAATATGATTCATTTCTGTGCGAAATATCATATCTTTAAGCACTATATTAATATAGTGTTATATTGTTGAATCTTAGTGTTCACGTTAATAAATCGCCTAAAAGAGCCACTTTTTACGTCAAAGTCGGATTCAAATCTAAAATAAAAGGCAAAAATACTCGACAATGAACGAAAAAAGCGCCACAAATTTCATGTTGTGCGTGTTGTCGTTCATATGTGTGAAATAACGTCGTTAAAACGCACAAAAAGCAGAGTTTTTAAGCTAGTTTTGGAGCGCAGGAGCTGGACGGCCGCGTTGCCATGGATACAGGCACACGGGCGGGCGGCTCCAGTTAGCATGCGCGTTAGCTAGCAGCTTCAGCCGCACAAACTTGCTTAAATTCCCGTTTTGTCTTCTTAAAAACGCGTTGGACGGACTTACCTCTGCGTGCGGGAAGCCGCGGGCACCGGAGGACGTCAGCCGGTGATTAAAATTGATGCGGAGGAAAAGAAGGTGAAGTTACATCCGCTGGGAGTTGTAGTTCTTTGAGCGGGAAGCGAATTTGTAGGCAATACACGGACAGAACGATCTTATTTTTTATTTATTTATTTAATATATTTTCTTTTTACATTGCATTATATGAAGAAAAACTTGCAATTTATTATTATTATTATATTTATTTATTATTATTTTATTTCCCCCTCAAATGTATACATCTAAATATTTTTATTTATTTATTTTAATCTCTTAATCTTTTTTAATCTTTTAATTAATAAATTACATATCCATGAAAAAAAACAATTACGAAACAATTACGAAAGACATTCAGGAACAAAAAAGTTAAATAAAATTAAATAATAATAATGAATAATTTTAAAATAATACTAAAAAAATGAACACCTAGAAATAAGTTGTTTGTCTCATTTACATATTCAGCCGACACATTTTATGAGATACTTTACGTGGCTAGAAAACAAATAATAATGAAATATGTGATTAAAATAACCCGTCGCATCATGAGTTCAGTTTTAATCATGTTTTATAAATCAACGTTGACAAAACACTGGACTGTGGCAGAGGTGGGAAAGTCCAGTGAAATATTCAAGTAAAAGTTAAAAAAGTACTAAAGTTACCTAAAGTAGCCTAATGTTTCTGGTTCTCAAAGGTGTTGAAATGTACTTCTCTGTGTAGTTTTCCAACACTTGTACTTCTACTCGAGTCATTTTTTGTTTTTTTTGTTCTCATACTCGAGTAAACGTGTTTATAGTGACAAAAGCTGTTGACGATTTTAAATTATTTGAACATTTGTGTTTCTTGCACCGCTTTTAAATTTTGTGCAATATTTAAAGTTTTGTCCAATTAAACTAAATTATAAATACTAAAGTTAAATCCAGACATAATGACAGAGTTAATTTAGACGAGATAAAGTAAAGTTAATTTACTGTTTGCTCGTTTGTTCAATTAAACGATAAATCCTGGTTTTAAATACACTTTATTTCCACATTGTTGCTCTGAAAGTCGAACTTGAGATTTTTAACACTTTTTACTTCTATTTGAGTAACAAACAGTCATTTTCAGGTCATTTCACTCAAGTAGTGTCTGAGAATGACTCGTCGAAGTACAAACAGAAGTACAAATACCCTCATGTTAAGTGTTGAGTAACTGAAGGTGACTCAAGGCGCCCGGCGTTTACCCATGATTCCCTGGTGCAAAGTCAGCTGATTATTGAGATTTAATCAGGACAAATTTCCACTGAGGTCGGATGACGGAGGCTGCGGTGACAGAGTCCAGTACTTTTAATCACAACTCCTGAAGTAAAGATGATGTATTTTTGAGCAATAAAAACACACAATCACATTACACTTTTAATCCAGTTTTACAACGGACACTTTTACTACATTTTAGCCTTGAAGTATCCGTCTTTTTACAACAATATTCAGATGATTTTTTCTCCTCAAAGCATTAATATTGTGCAATAATGTTCCTGTGAATGTCTTTGTCGAGATTCAAGTGTCACAAAACCCGAACGAGCGTCAAAATGAACCGTAAAAAGTGCAGAAATATCACTTTTATTCCAGTTTTGGGGGTTTTCACGAGACGTTTCCGCCTCTTTTAATGTAATTTTAATAATTTATGAACAGATGAAACACTATCTGTTCTAATTTTGCAAAGGAAGTATGAATATTATGTTTTTTTTGCAAGTTACAACACTGCATTTTTTACTTTACTGTTATTAAAGCGTTTTGTCTCGTGGAATAAATAAATACTGTCAAAATGTGGAAATATAAAGCTTCACACTTTAAGAAAAACAGTCGGACGTCCAGAAGTATTCTCTCTTTATTGAGTATTTCTGTGCATATTTTAAAGACATTACACACAATTTAGTTAAAAGTTATTCAAAAACAACACATTCAAAACGAGACACACAGAAAAAACCCTCAAAGACCCTTTTATTCCAATATAAAACAGTTAAATTAAGAAAGTGGTGCAGTGTGTTTAAGCTACAGCAGACGACTATAAAGTCCTAGAAAAGTCCTGAAAAAAACATCTCTAAGAAAATATATTTGATTATAATTCACTGTTTTACACAAAGAGAGTTACTGAAGGTCTTTAAAGGGACTTGAGTCTAAAGCAGGACTAAACCAGGTCAGAACCAGGACTAAACCAGGACTAAACCAGGTCTAAACCAGGTCTAAACCAGGTCTAAACCAGGAGGAGAATCTCCTTGACGACGGCGTGTTAAACGTCCTGAAACGGCTAAACTCAAGTCCCTGAAAAGACAAAATGAAAAAAAAAAAATCCCCAGGAATCGAATAAGATTTTCACAGTAAAAACAAGTGGAAAAATACACTCTTTACGCCCTCTTTTTCCCTCCAAGTCAAATGCATTATTTTATCTCTTCACGCGGCAAAAAAAGAAGATCGAGAGGAGTTAAAGTGACTCTTAATTCACAATATGACGTTGCTCTGTGTTGTTTTCACTACATTTCTTCACTGGACACACCTGGACACACCTGGACACACCTGGACACACCTGGACACACCCGTTTCACATGGGCTCTGTTGCTTCTGGTTTCGAGGACACACATTATGCTTCAAACACACAAACACACACACGTGGAGTTGTGTTTAGCTTCATTCACATGTCGTACGAGCTCGTCCCACCTGAGCCTCACAAAAACACCCCGTTTCAAATGCCCCAGATGTGTAGCTTTGTGTAGGAGGCTGAAAAGACCGTCTTTAACTCCATAAAACATCACAGACTCGAGTGTTTCTGACTCAAAATCACCTTCATCACCACCATGCGCTAACATTAGCACGTCGGAGCTAGCGCGTGTGTATTCCCCCCACGGTAATTCCCTCTGCTGCCAGTAGATGGAGCGCTCACACAAATCCCAGTTTAATTTGTCTCATCTGAAGTTCTAAAACGTGAGACGCCAAAACAAGACAAATAAAGTGTCAGTTAAAGGACAAATATTACGCATTATTTGTATTGTTTTGGCATTACATTTGTGTCTCTGCCGTTTCCCACGCAGTGAGTTTCGGCGCCGTCTACTGGCTCCGGGGGGAATTACACAGAGAAGACGTTCCAGTTGTTTATTATTGACCTGAGATGCCACAGTCGTACTGATCGTGATGAGAGCGAGTCTGGAGATGATTTATGGAGTGTTGAAAACAGCAGAGGCGCGTCACAGGTAGAACATGACATCACACATCGAGGGGATTCAGAACAGAGTGTTTCTGAGGCTCGGAGGAGAGAGGACTTTACGCGAACGAAGCTGAAACGTGCTACGGCCGCGTTTGTGACGAGGAACAGAGCGAGAACAAGGTTAATTTAGCATAACAAGTGTCCTTTAACACAGGGTAATTAGATGGAAACAGCCGAGTAACAAAAGTGCGATTCACTGTAAAAACATGACGATTACGGATGGAAACGGCGCTAAAGCCAACGCGCGTCATCCGGTGTGAAAAATTGTAAAATAAAATATAAGCTTTATTGCATGACTTTTTACACGACGCAGCGTTGTAAAGCTAAACGAGTTAAACAATTTGCGATAATGGGGTTCAAAACGACGTACTCTGGAGCGGCACGTCCCACGTCAGACGTTCTTTTTTTGCTGGTGCGGAGGGGCTATGAAGTGCGGCGGCGTGACGGGCGTGACGGGGCGTGACGGGCGCTTCAGGGCTCGCAGATCATCGTCTCCACCACGAACTTGTTCTCGAAGTGGCGGATGCGGCGGCAGTTCAGGGCCTCGCGCTTCTGCATCCCTGGAAACGAGAAGGAGGAGGAGAAAAGATGAATGTCGTGGAGGTTCAGGAGTCTTTTCCACAACGCCGTGTGACGAGAAGGGAAAAAGCCCCGGCGTCGCAAGATCGATTCTGCTGATGGTTTGCTGAATGTCCTCCCTGCTCTTCACCCCATCTTTAGAACTACACTGTCTAAAAAAAAGTCTACAGGACGGTTTTAAGCTCTGGCTTTTTAACACTGCGCAAGTTAAAGCTTTAAAAATACACTTGTTTGAGCCTAAAATGTCCTGAAATGAGGTAAATTGCCATATTTTCCGCACTATAAGGCGCACTAAAAAGTCTAATATTCTCAAAAAGGGACAATGTGCCTTATATATGGATTAATTCTGACCTCGAAGTGCTTAATTCTGACCCTCGAAAATAGACCATTCATTGACAGCCTTATAGTGCGGAAAATACGGTAAAATTAATTTTTCGTATCAATCTTAACAATCTTACGTATTTAGCCTTTATTTAGTAGAAATGTCTTAAAACAAGTCAAAATTTTTTGTCTAGTTTTAAGTGACAACATTTTTGTGTGTTTCATCTGTTTGTTTAATCATTTATTTGTATTTATTGCACATATTTATGGACTTTTGGGTTGACTTAATTTGACAGTTTGTACTTGGAGCAATGAGATCAAACTGAGCACTTTTGTCGTGATTGTTAATTGGTTTGGGGGCAGTAAACAGATTGTGGTCATGTGACCATTGGGGGCAGTAAACAGATTGTGGTCATGTGACCATTGGGGGCAGTAAACACAGATTGTGGTCATGTGACCATTGGGGGCAGTAAACACAGATTGTGGTCATGTGACCATTGGGGGCAGTAAACACAGATTGTGGTCATGTGATCGTTTGACATGGGCACTGGGGTAAAGTGGGTGAAGCGTCGTGCCCAGTGGCATAAAGACAACGTGCACTAGCGCCCCCCCAGTGGCCTCCCGTCCAAGCACTGACCAGGCCCCTCCCTCATACTGTATACGTCAATAGTTGTTTGTTTGTTTGTTTGTGTCTGTGCAGCACTTTGGAAACGCTTTTGTTCGTCCAATGTGCAATTTTCTAAAAAGTAATAAATAAAAGGGGGGGAAAAAAACAATAAAAACTACAAAAAGACATTTAAAAACGCATAACTGGATTCTCATATCAGCTGAAAACGACTAATGTGGATGATTAAGAAATATATTAAATGTTGTCCTTTTTTTTCCTCATAGATTCTAAAATACCGTATTTTCCGGACTATAAGTCGCACCTTTTTTCATAGTTTTGGCCGGGGTGCAACTTATACTTATATTTATACTTATATACCGGAGCGACTTATATGTGATATTATTTGTTATTTTCACACTTGCGCCCGCATTTCATACTCCAGTGCGACTTATGTTTTTTTCTTCTCTATTCTGCATTTTTTGGCTGGTGCGACTTATACTCCAGTGCGACATATACTCCAGAAAATACGGTACGCGTTAGATGGAAATATACGCCGACATTAAACTGATTTTCTTGCTAAAACGTATTGAAGAGCGCGTATTCTCCGAGACACGGTTAATGCCACAGTCTGAAACATTCCAGGCGAGGCGTCTGCGGGCGGCCGTGTCTGGTGGGCGTGTCGGGTGGGCGTGTCGGGGGCGTTACCCAGGATGCGGTCCCGGCGCTGCAGCCTGAAGGTCTCTTTGCCGCGGCACAGGTTGTGGATGAAGAAGCCGAGCTGGCTCACGTTCTCGATGCGCTCCGTCACGATCATCTCCTCGTGCACCAAGTACGACTGCGGCAGGTACGTCCCGGCCTGAACACACACACACACACAAACGCACAGGAGTGTCACCGTCGTCATAGCAACGCGTCGAGCTTACAGAAACATGCTTTAAGTTCTCGCGTCCTTGTAATTATGAGGTCGTTTGGCGAGTTTGTCCTTGTGGTAATTACACTATCAGAGTTCTACATCAATGGAGTGGCAGTTTGCGACGAAATTTTGACAGTTAGAAAGTTGAAAATGACAGGAATCTCTATGTGATGTCATCAAAAAGCGACATTCAGAAAATTTACGCAACTTACACCTTCTTTTTATGACAGTTTAAAGGATCATTTAGCAACATACATGCGTCGTCGTTGAATCATAATTATTGCATGATTTAAATGGACTTTGGCCCTTGTTTTACAGTCTGGTTGCTAGGTAACATTTGTGCTCATGTTCAACAAGGAAGTGACATTATAAACGTCGCCAAAATAGCCAAATTGAAGGAAAACAGGCAAAACGTTTAGTAAAATCTTAAATATAATCATGTTCCCCCTTTTTTTTTTTTTACTGAAAAATGTCAGTCTTATGGACTTTAAACACGTATTTCCAGGCTGTTCCAAGAGTCAAGTCGTCGCCCCCTGCTGGCTCCGAGCGGAAAATCGGTCGCGTAGCTTTTGCCGACATCGACCTAAAAGACGACTCTCCTGAGAAACCCTCGCCCTTATGTTATCTTTGGTCGCATAGTGTTTTTCTGTGCGATTATTCAGACTTTTCACGAGGGACCAGCAGGCGGAGCTCTGTCACCACAGTCCCGTGTTCCAGCCTGGTCCTGCGGGTGCTTTTCCGGGCCCCACCTTGACGTTGACGAGCAGCTCCAGCAGGTCTCTGGGCGGCATCACGATGGAGGTGTTCAGGGGGATGACGTAGCACTTGTTCAGGCTCAGGTCCAGGTACGCGGTCAGCATCTGAGGCCACAAGGTTTACGTTATTAATCTGAAGAAAAAAACCATCCGGCTTTATCCGATTATTCACGTACTCGTCGGTTATGCCCCGCGTTTCCAAAGTGTCTCGGCGAGTGTCGCGATTTCACGGTCAGAACTCAGAATTTGCTGCGATCCTTCAGCCGCTCAGGTCGATTTATCGGTCTGCGAAGTGCGTCCGCTGAAGGTTGGCGAGCGAATCGTGAGTTTAATCCGACTTAGAAACACCTCTGTTACTGTTACTCTTCTGTGCAAAATGTAGTTTTCGCAAGAGTTTGGGTCAGACACACGGAGATTTTTTACAGTTTGCCACGCCCCTTTCTAGTCGACTCATAAACTAAACATTAAGCTCAAATCGATGGGTAAAACTCGGCGCTCTGTGCAGAGGAGTGACGCGTTACCACGGTGACGCACATCTCGACACGTCAGACCTTTACCGTAGACCCTCTGAATAGCCGCGCGCTCGTATGGCACGCGATCGCTCATGTCGCCGCGCTCGCGTCGGGGCGCTCGCGTCGCCTCGCTCGTATGGCACGCGATCGCTCGCGTCGCCTCGCTCGTATGGCACGCGATCGCTCGCGTCGCCGCGCTCGTATGGCACGCGATCGCTCGTGTCGCCACGCTCGTGTCCTCCTCACCCGTTGGAAGTCGTGCACGATGTCGGCCGGGTCTTGGTCGTCGAACTCCGGCACCGGGACGCTGATGAGCTCCACCTGCTCCTCCTCCAGCACCTGGATCCTCTCCTCCAGATGCTTCAGGCTGAACCGGGCCTCCGCCTCCGCCTCCTTCTCCACCGCCATCTGGACGTACCAAAGGGTCATCTCTACATTTCAGAACGCAGCGAAAAGGTGCGATTAAAGCAGATTAACGAGATGCTGCGCTACCTCTTCCTCCTCGAGTATCATGTAGTTGTGCTCGATGTAGTCATGGCCGCAGACAAACACGCCGTCATCCTGCAATAACACAAGCGGAAGATTTAGAAAGCACTCTTACATGTCCCCGTTCTCCAACACACCACATCAAGACAGAACAGACAGATGAGGCTCATTGTCTCCACGGCGGCGAGACAAAATACTGGTAAGGTCAGTGTAAAAGAAAAACCTGAAAGACTCAGACGACGGCTTTAAAAACCCTTAATTCATTCTTCGTGGCATCTGGACGTGCACGTTATTGTAGTGGAGTGAACGTCTTCCCAGTGATGACAGAGGCGATCGTCTTTGATGTAACCTGCGGGTTACCGTTTATTATTGAACGGCTGCAACGCAGCACCGAACTTATTTTCGTACCCTTTTTTTATTAGTCAAGATGGCGGACGACACACATTTCACATCCGGGTTTTTACTCTTCAAAATAAGATGTAGCGGTATTTCAAAATAAATGTAACATAAATAATAAATTGCACTATGCCATTTTCGGAACTCACAAATTAATGCATAGACACATAAATAGTTACAACATTCTCCCGCCCGATGAACAACTGTTCATCACCATTGGATCATATTACATCAACATATTTCAAGATTATACAATAACTGAACAGGCCTTCTCAACAAACTACCTGTAGAAGTGCGAATGATACATGAACGAATTAGACCATCCCTGCCTGGAAAAACCTCTGTAATTCTACCCATTTTCCAGGTCTGTCTTGGCATGTTATCCTCCCCTATCAGTACAATATCATCTACTTTGATCGCAGTAGGTGTAGGAGTCTGACATTTGTGAGCTGATTTCAAGTCCATCAAATAGTCTCTGCGCCAGCTGTTCCAAAAGCTGGTCAAAAGTCTCTGCCGGTATTTCCACCTTCGACCCAGTTCCTCACGGTTTGCAGTGACCGGAACAGGTGAAGGCACAGTCTTTGGTGGTAGTGATGTTAAGCGTTTACCAACCAGGAAGTGAGATGGGGTAAGTGGCTGTGGCTCTGAAGCCTCACTGTGTACATACGACAGAGGTCTGGAATTCAACACTGCCTCAACTTCAGTGAGCATAGTAGTTAGTTCTTCAAAGTTTAATGAAGATTTCCCCAGTACCTTCTTCAAACACATTTTTACAGATCTCACAAGCCTCTCCCAAAAGCCCCCCCACCAAGCTGCTCTCTCAGCAATGAATTTCCATGTGATTCCTTTGTCACTAAAGAACTCTGTAAGCTCTGACTCTTTAATGGTTTGCCATAGTTCTTTCAAGTCCTTGTCTGCTCTTTTGAATGTCTTAGCATTATCAGAGTAAATTGTCTTACATAGTCCTCGTCTTGCAATAAATCGTTTTAATGCTAAGAGAAAATTTTCAGTTGTCTGATCTGATACCAACTCCAAATGCACAGCTCTAGTTACTGCACATGTAAACAGAGCGATGTATGCCTTTGTGGGCTGTCCCTTAGTTTTTACATACAAGGGTCCTGCAAAATCTACCCCTGTAACTTCAAATGGAGGGGACTCAGTCACTCTGTCTCTTGGTAAAGGAGCAGTAATCTGCTGTGTCGCCTTTACCTTTAGTTTTCTGCAAATGTAACAACCTGCAACACTGCGTTTTACAAGCTGTCTCCCTCTCAAAACCCAATAATGTTCTCTGATTTGAATCAAAGTGTCTCTTACACCAGAATGCAGTACCTTTTCATGACATGACTGAACCAGTAACTCAGAATATTTGTGATTTGTAGGTAATACCCAGGGGTGTTGCTCTCTGAAACTGAAATCAGAGTTTTGTAATCTTCCCCCAACACACAATAGACCGTTTTCATCCAAGAAAGGTTTTAAATCTTTGATTTTAGAGTCTCTCTTCACATTTTGTTTTGACTTTAGCTGGGATATTTCAGGATGAAAACAACTCTCTTGTGTAACTTTTACCCAGTGAATTTCTGCTGCAGTTAGCTCTTCTGCAGTTAACTCTCCCCGACACTTCTGATTGGACCGTGCATTAGTTACAAACCGTTTGACCCATGCAGTTATTCTTAACACAGTCTTAAGTCTACTGTACCTTTCCAAATTCAACAGAGGTTCAGTTTGTTCAGTGCTGGTGAGTTGTACAACAGTCTGATGCTTTGATTTCAGTTCAGTGTTTACCTCCTTTAACACATAGTTTTCATCAACATTTGTTTTCCCTTCAGCTGTAGACAATGAAGTGGGTCCACTCCACCACAACTGATTACCAATAAGGTTCTGCGCATGCTGACCTCGTGTGGGCAAGTCAGCAGGGTTCATTTTGCCAGCACAGTGGGACCACAACTCCGGATTTGTGAGTCCTTGTATTTCAGTCACTCTGTTAGCCACAAAGGGCTTCCACCGCTGGGCTGTGCTGCAGATCCAGTGGAGAGTGATCATTGAGTCCGTCCACATGTTTAGCTGGTTCCTCTCCAAGTTCAGTGGTTTGAGAAGACTATGTCCTAGTCTCGCTCCAACAAGTGCTCCCATCAGCTCCAAACGAGGCAAAGTCATTTTCTTTAGTGGTGCAACTTGTGACTTTGAGGCCACAAAACTAGTAACAGTCTCTCCTAGTTTGTCTTGTCCTTGTAGATATGCCACAGCACTGTAAGCCTTTTCACTTGCATCACAGTAGACATGCAACTTTACAGCGTGTGAGTCTGGCTGGATCTCAATGTAGTACCACCTGGGAATGGCCACCAGGTGGAGCAGTGGTAACTCTGCACACCACTGTTCCCCTTTTTCAGTCAAATCAGTGGGTAATGGCTCATCCCAACCAAGCCCTCTCTCCCACATCTCTTGAAAGAGGCACTTGACTCTCACAGTAAACGGAGTGAGAAACCCAATAGGGTCAAATATGCGGGCTGATGTCTGTAGTACACCTCTCTTTGTGTTTTCTTTGTCTTTTAAAATGTTCATTAGTCCCTTTTGATCAAACACAAAATCGTCCTTCTCTGGTCTCCACACAAGCCCAAGCACCTTGAGCACATTTCCACAGAATTCTGCATCTCCAGTGTCCTCTACACCTTTTTCTTCCCACAATGCTCTCAGATCAGGTGAGTTGGTTACCCATTTGCACAGGTTCATGCCTGCCTCAGAGAGAATGTTCTTTGCTGCTGTTGTTACATGTAGAGCCTCCTGCACATCTGGAGAGCTTGAAATAAAGTCATCCACATACAAAGAGTCACTTAGTGTCTGTACTGCCTTTGGTTGTTCTGCTTTGTATTGTTCGAGATGTTTTCTTATTGTGGCAGCGAGCAAAAATGGACTGGGAGACACTCCAAATACAACTCTGTTCATTCTCAGAACACGTACCTCCTCGTTACAGTCTTTGGTTGGAGGTCCGTGTAGCCACAGGAACCTAACAGCATCCTTGTCCCTTTCCGCAAGAGAGATCTGGAGAAAGGCTTTGGTTATATCTGCAGTGAAGGCTATCTTGTGCAGTCTGAACTGAATTAGTACATCCAGCAGATTTGGGTTTAGGTTAGGTCCAGTGTATAAACAGTCATTGAGTGATGGGCAACCTTCCTCATGTGATGATGCATCAAATACCACTCTAAGTTTCGTTGTGGTCTTGTCTTCTCGTACAACAGCGTGATGTGGCATGTAGTATTTCACTGTCTCTTGGTTCTCTGCCACTGTTGTGTCCTCTATAACATCCTCACAAATACCTTGCTGCAGATAGTCCTGTATAACATTGTTGTACCTGGCATACAGGGTTACATCAGTGTTCAGTTTTTTCAAAAGGCTCTCAAAACGCCTCTTTGCTACCCTGAAATTATCTGGAAGTTGCGCCTTATCTGATTGCCATGGCAACTCAACTTGGTAGCGACCATTTTCAAACGTGATTGTCCTTTCAAAGTCACGTAGGACTTCTGAGTCCTCTGGGCTCTCCGTCTGCTTGTTTACTATGCCCAAAGACTCCACTTCCCAGAATGCATGAAGCTCTTTAGAGATCCGGGTGTCTTCTGTCAAACTAATGTGCATGCAAGTGGTGTCTGTAATACTGGAGGTAGTCACTGGTCCCTGTAAAGCCCACCCAAAAATGCTTTCAACTGCTACTAGTGAGTTTGTAACCTTTTGGACTTTACCAGTAACTGCTTGCCAGTAGTAGTCTGCTCCAATTAACACTTGCAACTCTTGTTCATTAGCACCTTCTAGTGGAAAATCTGCAAGCTGAAGCCCTCTTTTCTTTATTTCTGTTTGAATCGTCTCGCATGGGACTTTAATCACAGCTGTACACACCTGAGGAGTCTCAACTGCTTCTATCTCAAGTCTCTTTTCAGTGTTCCACATGTTCTCAAGTTGAACTCTTACAATATTGCGTTTTTCTGTTACCGGACTGGTGGAACCAAAAACATGGAGGTTTAAAGTCTCTTGCCTAACAATTGGCAGTCCTAGCGCTCTAACAACATTTTTGTGAATGAAACTACGCTGGCTGCCTCCATCTAACAGGCATCGAGTTATCTTTCTCTCCCTGGGACCTACAGTCCATGCCTTAACCGTCTGAAGCAGTACTGTGTTCTGTGTTTCAGCCTTAACTTTGACAGGACTGGTCACAGAAGACAACACAGCATCTGTAGTCCCACTGCTGGTGGAGTCAACATCTGTCTTAGCTTCTGGTTGTTCACAAACTGACTGGTGGTGTCTGCGGTTGCATAATCTACATGAAACTTTAACTCTGCAGTACTTTGCTATGTGTTTGGGCCCTAAACATACATAACATCTACCCAGCTTTTTCAGCTTTTCTCTGCGTGCACTTACGTTATAGTCTGGACAGTTCTCTGGTTTATGGTTACTACTGTCACAGTACACACAGGTCTGGGGTGTGCCGTTAGCTGTGTGTAAAGCAGACGCTGACGGGACGTTCCACTTTCTGTGTTTAACATCACCGGCGTAGGACGTCCTCCCTGTTGGCTTGTAGTTTGGAGTAGGGTCCTTCGTAGTGTGGCCGGGTCTGGTAAGCTGGAGCGCCCGTTCTCTGCTCTGCACCTCGTTCTGTAGAAACTGGATGAGCTCTAGCACTTTCCATTCATTAGTCGAGTCTGGTCTGCGGGTGTAGTCTAATGCTATGTCTTCAGGGATGAGCTGCATGAGCACTGGACATAGCAGGCAGCCATATGTGTCACTGTAAATTCCCAATGACTCCAAACTGCGTATTTGAATCTCACATTCATCATACAAGTTCCTCAGTGCAGCCACATCAGAAGATCTTTTCACAGGAGTCAAGTTCAATAGCTTTGACATGTGGGCACTTATCACAATGTCCTTTCTCCCAAAGCGGGTCCGGAGTAACTCTATTGCAGCATCATAGTTGTCTTCTGTTGTTGTTAGCCCTGCAACAGTTCGAGCTGCTGCTCCGGTCAGATAGGATCTGAGGTAGGTGAATTTGTCCGTCTTGCATAACGCTTCATTTTCGTGAATAGCTGTTTCATACTGAGACCAAAATTCCTGCCACTGGCTTATTTCACCATCATATTTGGCCATCATTAGCTTGGGAAGTTTAACAGTTTGTCTGGAGTGTGATACATTTGAGCTGGGACTTACATCACTGATTCGCTCACTCATGGTCTCTCTTGTAGCTTGTTGCGATCTTTCAATGATGCAAGAAGATCGAACCTTCCAAGTGAGAATGCGGTCCATGTAGTCCATAGTGCTCCCAATCTCCGCCTCCAGATCGTCTGTCGCCGTCTCATCTTCAATCCCTTTGTCCAAGTCTCTTAAACTTTCTTCCTTGGATGATAAAACTACCAGCAGTTCACGTATTTTACTTGTATCTGGTCTTTCTTTAACCACCTCCTCCTCGAGACGAGTTAACAGCCTCGTTGTAGCGGCACGCACGGTGGCGCGCTTCCTTCTCATCCGCTCTAGTCCCTCTGTCATCTCGGCTAGCTAGTTAGCAATAGCCGATAGATGTTCACTTCGCTTCACAAAAGTTCATAAAGTCCTTACTTCCCGGGTTTCGGCACCAAAATGTAGTGGAGTGAACGTCTTCCCAGTGATGACAGAGGCGATCGTCTTTGATGTAACCTGCGGGTTACCGTTTATTATTGAACGGCTGCAACGCAGCACCGAACTTATTTTCGTACCCTTTTTTTATTAGTCAAGATGGCGGACGACACACATTTCACATCCGGGTTTTTACTCTTCAAAATAAGATGTAGCGGTATTTCAAAATAAATGTAACATAAATAATAAATTGCACTATGCCATTTTCGGAACTCACAAATGAATGCATAGACACATAAATAGTTACAACAGTTATAGAGTTAAGTATTTTGCTGCGTTTGGCGAAATCGAAAGTGCACGCAAGCTAACTGCTCTAACTAGGCCCCGCCCCCGGAGCCCGGAGATGGACCGACATGGCGGCCATCAGACTTCGTTCTCCAACACATCGGACTCTAGGTTTGTGGTTACACCGGGCTGAGGGTGACACTGGAATGAAGCTTTAAAAAAAAAAAAAAAAAGGACCTACTCATCAGTCCAGAACTATGAGTCACGGTTCCTCTGGATTCTAAAACCCGATAAAACCCCCTCATTTGGTCGTCCGCCGCCTGAGCCACCGCCGACCCGCTAAACTCCGACCCCTTTGACCGCTGCGGCGCGTTTTACCTGCGGGACGTAGTAGAGGTACAGATAGGCTCCTCCCACCACGACTCCACTGAGCATCAGCGCCAGGCCCAGACACATGCACCAGCACCAGGCCCTGGACTGAGGTCTGACGGGGACGGCCGCCTCCGCATCCTGCAACGCACAAGAGGAAACGTCAGGATTGTACAAATATTCACGATTAGCCGGAGCGATTCTTGATCAAACGGGCGCCGTGTTCGGGGGTTAGATGGAGGGAGTTTTGTCAGGAATTTGCCGCAAAACGGTACGAAACTTGCCGATATCGTCCACGGGGACAAACGGGTGACGTCGCCAAACCAAAAGTATAGAAATAGAAAATAGAAAAATGCCTGGAATAGATTTCTGCCAGATGATGTCACACGGGCCGAGATGGTTACCCGTGTGAGCGGCTCCAAAATCAGAATTAGTGCAGCTTTGTTTCCGTGGTGAATACCGGACTATAAGTCGCACCTTTATGCATAGTTTTGGCCGGGGTGCGACTTATGTGATATTATTCTGTATTTTAACATTGAAAACCACATTTCACATGTTGATTATTTTCACTCTGACAACCACAAGAGGGCGCTCTAGGCTCTAAGCGATGAAGAAGAATCTGCACTTCCTCTTCCTCTGGAGTTTGTGGAGTTGTTTAGAAGTGACACAGAGGAAGAAGAATTCAGTGGATTTGGGGTAAAGCTGATGCTTTGGTAAACTTGTTAGCATGTTCTTTATGCTATAGTTATCTGAATAACTGTTAATACCGTATTTTCATAGTTTTGGCCGGGATGCGACTTATACTTATATTTATACTTATATACTTATACTTCAGTGCGACTTATATATGTTTTTTTCTTCTCTATTATGCATTTTTTGGCTCGTGCGACGTATACTCCTGAAAATACGGTACTTATCATAGTTGTGCATCATACGTCGAGTTGCAGTTTGTGAGAAGAATGTGACAAATAAAAGTTGAAAATGACAGGAAGTAGAACAGAATCCCTCTGTGATGTCATCAAAAAGCGCCGCTCCACCAAAAATGCAGAGAAACTTTGCAACTTACACCTTTTTATGACAGTTTAAACAATGATTTAAAAAAAAAAAGTGTTCTCAGGTGGAATTGTTTGTAATCATAACTATTGTATGATTTGAATGGACTTTGGCTCTTGTTTACAATCTGGTTGCTTAGTAACAGTTATGGAATGACCTCCGCCAGTCATATTTAATGGCCAGGTCAAACCAGGAAGTGGCATTTTAAAGAGAAACAGGCAAAACGTTTGGTAAAATCTTAAATTGAATCGTATTCCCTGTGTTTTAAAATGCATCTCTGTTTTTGTACGATGTATTTAGTTAGTATATTAGATAAACGTCAGAACCGCAGCCGACCGTGTAAACTTTAGGACTGTTCTGATATTTGAGCAGTTTGTACGGATTTCCTTCCTTTAAAGTCAAGGTCTACTGAGGGAAGTGTTTATGAAGGGGGAAGTGTTTATGAAGGGGGAAGTGTTTATGAAGGGGGAAGTGTTTTCGAAGGGGGAAGTGTTTTCGAAGGGGGAAGTTTTTTCGAAGGGGGAAGTGTTTATGAAGGGGGAAGTGTTTTCGAAGGGGGAAGTGTTTTCGAAGGGGGAAGTGTTTTCGAAGGGGGAAGTGTTTATGAAGGGGGAAGTGTTTTCGAAGGGGGAAGTGTTTATGAAGGGGGAAGTGTTTATGAAGGGGGAAGTGTTTATGAAGGGGGAAGTGTTTATGAAGGGGGAAGTGTTTTCGAAGGGGGAAGTGTTTATGAAGGGGGAAGTGTTTATGAAGGGGGAAGTGTTTTCGAAGGGGGAAGTGTTTTCGAAGGGGGAAGTGTTTATGAAGGGGGAAGTGTTTTCGAAGGGGGAAGTGTTTTCGAAGGGGGAAGTGTTTTCGAAGGGGGAAGTGTTTATGAAGGGGGAAGTGTTTTCGAAGGGGGAAGTGTTTTCGAAGGGGGAAGTGTTTATGAAGGGGGAAGTGTTTATGAAGGGGGAAGTGTTTATGAAGGGGGAAGTGTTTATGAAGGGGGAAGTGTTTATGAAGGGGGAAGTGTTTTCGAAGGGGGAAGTGTTTATGAAGGGGGAAGTGTTTATGAAGGGGGAAGTGTTTATGAAGGGGGAAGTGTTTTCGAAGGGGGAAGTGTTTATGAAGGGGGAAGTGTTTATGAAGGGGGAAGTGTTTATGAAGGGGGAAGTGTTTATGAAGGGGGAAGTGTTTATGAAGGGGGAAGTGTTTATGAAAATCCAAAGCCGAACAATCGACTTGTTTGTAAAACTAGTGTATGATTCTGCTGCTGCAGCTTCTCTAAGTTTGAGTTTAAACTTTTCTTTTCTGTGCGTTTTATCTGGACATTTGATGGAAATTCCCTTCAAACTGAACATTTCTCAGAGTTTAAAGAGTGGGCGCCAAATCAACTAAACCACATTTTATCAGCAGCGAGTTGCAGACGTGTCAGGAAACTCCCCCGTCTCTCCAGTCTCTCTGCTCCCCCGTCTCTCCCTCTCTCTCTCGGCTCCCCCGTCTCTCCCTCTCTCTCTCGGCTCCCCCGTCTCTCCCTCTCTCTCTCGGCTCCCCCGTCTCTCCCTCTCTCTCTCGGCTCCCCCGTCTCTCCCTCTCTCTCTCGGCTCCCCCGTCTCTCCCTCTCTCTCTCGGCTCCCCCGTCTCTCCCTCTCTCTCTCGGCTCCCCCGTCTCTCCCTCTCTCTCTCGGCTCCCCCGTCTCTCCCTCTCTCTCTCGGCTCCCCCGTCTCTCCCTCTCTCTCTCGGCTCCCCCGTCTCTCCCTCTCTCTCTCGGCTCCCCCGTCTCTCCCTCTCTCTCTCGGCTCCCCCGTCTCTCCCTCTCTCTCTCGGCTCCCCCGTCTCTCCCTCTCTCTCTCGGCTCCCCCGTCTCTCCCTCTCTCTCTCGGCTCCCCCGTCTCTCCCTCTCTCTCGGCTCCCCCGTCTCTCCCTCTCTCTCGGCTCCCCCGTCTCTCCCTCTCTCTCGGCTCCCCCGTCTCTCCCTCTCTCTCGGCTCCCCCGTCTCCCCCGTCTCTCCCTCTCTCTCGGCTCCCCCGTCTCTCTCGGCTCCCCCGTCTTTCCCTCTCTCTCGGCTCCCCCGTCTCTCCCTCTCGGCTCCCCCGTCTCTCCCTCTCGGCTCCCCCGTCTCTCCCTCTCGGCTCCCCCGTCTCTCCCTCTCGGCTCCCCCGTCCCTCCCTCTCGGCTGCCCCGTCTCTCTCTCTCGGCTCCCCCGTCTCTCTCTCTCGGCTCCCCCGTCTCTCTCTCTCTGCTGCCCCGTCTCTCTCTCTGCTGCCCCGTCTCAAAGGTCATGGCAGGTGCTGGATACAGAAAATAAATGAATAAATACTCCTTTGAACAAGTGCTGAAACTGTAAAACACAATCATAACTGGGACAAATGATGGACCCTTCCTGAATACTTTTGAAGTGTTTATGAAGGGGGAAGTGTTTATGAAGGGGGAAGTGTTTATGAAGGGGGAAGTGTTTATGAAGGGGGAAGTGTTTATGAAAATCCAAAGCCGAACAATCGACTTGTTTGTAAAACTAGTGTATGATTCTGCTGCTGCAGCTTCTCTAAGTTTGAGTTTAAACTTTTCTTTTCTGTGCGTTTTATCTGGACATTTGATGGAAATTCCCTTCAAACTGAACATTTCTCAGAGTTTAAAGAGTGGGCGCCAAATCAACTAAACCACATTTTATCAGCAGCGAGTTGCAGACGTGTCAGGAAACTCCCCCGTCTCTCCAGTCTCTCTGCTCCCCCGTCTCTCCCTCTCTCTCTCGGCTCCCCCGTCTCTCCCTCTCTCTCTCGGCTCCCCCGTCTCTCCCTCTCTCTCTCGGCTCCCCCGTCTCTCCCTCTCTCTCTCGGCTCCCCCGTCTCTCCCTCTCTCTCTCGGCTCCCCCGTCTCTCCCTCTCTCTCTCGGCTCCCCCGTCTCTCCCTCTCTCTCTCGGCTCCCCCGTCTCTCCCTCTCTCTCTCGGCTCCCCCGTCTCTCCCTCTCTCTCTCGGCTCCCCCGTCTCTCCCTCTCTCTCTCGGCTCCCCCGTCTCTCCCTCTCTCTCTCGGCTCCCCCGTCTCTCCCTCTCTCTCTCGGCTCCCCCGTCTCTCCCTCTCTCTCTCGGCTCCCCCGTCTCTCCCTCTCTCTCGGCTCCCCCGTCTCTCCCCCTCTCTCGGCTCCCCCGTCTCTCCCTCTCTCTCGGCTCCCCCGTCTCTCCCTCTCTCTCGGCTCCCCCGTCTCCCCCGTCTCTCCCTCTCTCTCGGCTCCCCCGTCTTTCCCTCTCTCTCGGCTCCCCCGTCTCTCCCTCTCGGCTCCCCCGTCTCTCCCTCTCGGCTCCCCCGTCTCTCCCTCTCGGCTCCCCCGTCTCTCCCTCTCGGCTCCCCCGTCTCTCCCTCTCGGCTCCCCCGTCCCTCCCTCTCGGCTGCCCCGTCTCTCTCTCTCGGCTCCCCCGTCTCTCTCTCTCGGCTCCCCCGTCTCTCTCTCTCGGCTCCCCCGTCTCTCTCTCTCTGCTGCCCCGTCTCTCTCTCTGCTGCCCCGTCTCAAAGGTCATGGCAGGTGCTGGATACAGAAAATAAATGAATAAATACTCCTTTGAACAAGTGCTGAAACTGAAAAACACAATCATAACTGGGACAAATGATGGACCCTTCCTGAATACTTTTGAATTTTGCGTCTGAAATTATTAGGATTATTCTTCACGACATCTCTGATTATTCACATTTGTCGACCGACTTTGTGTCTGTTTGTTTCTGTGCAGCAGTTACAAAATGTGGTGTGGTTTTCCTGTTTCGCAACAAACGTCCGGGTTCGTCGCCGACAAGACTGAACAGACAGAACACACAAACTCCTCTGAGCTCAGAACACGGCGGAAGCAAAAACAAGCGAATCCTGAACACGGAGAGACACGGTCCTGGTCAAACACGCGTGATAGTGACGTCATACATGTGTAATCCATGACAAAAGTGCTAAATGTGTCTGTAAATGAGGCTGAACATATGGACGATCGTTTGTCCCATCACACGTTGAACTCTAAATGCTGGAGACATTCTACAACTCTGAAATTGTGATGCTGAAAAAACATGCTTCAATTGTTTTTGTTCTAAATTTCTGCCACTGAATTTTGCGGTAAACATTTTCTGTTTTTTCAGTTTAAAATTTCACCTTTTGAATATTGAATGATTAGATTTTCAAGCCTTCTGAATTCACCCGCCGGTCTCTGAATTCACCCGCCGGTCTCTGAATTCACCCGCCGGTCTCTGAATTCACCCGCCGGTCTCTGAATTCACCCGCCGGTCTCTGAATTCACCCGCCGGTCTCTGAATTCACCCGCCGGTCTCTGAATTCACCCGCCGGTCTCGGAATTCACCCGCCGGTCTCGGAATTCACCCGCCGGTCTCGGAATTCACCACTTCGGTTAATGGATAAATGTGATGAATTAGGTCATAATAAAATCGTACGAACCGAAAAAAAAAAATTGGGACCGTTAGGGCTGAAACAATTCATTGAATAATTTGATTACAAAAATTCATCGATTCTTTTTATTCCGCTTCGATTATTTGTTTTATATTCGTCTTACTACGCGCGGTTATGTTCTTTCTTTGTAGTTGCGTCGCATGTTTCCGCACGGCCGCTGCGCCTCACTGGCCTGTAGCGTGTTTGAGACGGTTTGAGATGCTGCCGAGTCCAGTGTGACAAAAATGTCGAAAGACACGAGCAAAGAAAAAAGTGCGGGCAACGACAAAGAAACGGAACATGGGGGGCAAAGAAAAAGACCGAAGTTGTCTAAAGTATGGGACCATTTTAGATTAAATAAAGCCGACCACACGGTGCAGTGCTTGTACTGCAAATTGGACCTCTCTTTTCACAACATCAATGATCCAGCATATGAAGAGAAAACACCCTGTATATTTTGCAAAAGACACCGCGAGGTAAGTTCACTTAGCGTTAGACTTGCATGTCTAAAAAACGCACTGTTTTTCAAATACGTGTTGAAATTGAGCTTGAGAAATGGCTTGTTAACTGTTAGCGCTGTAGTTTGGCAACAACTTGTTCATGTTAACAATAACAGTCCAAATCTTTCAAAGTGTGTGTGTCAAACACAACTTAATTAAATTGAAATTGATCATGCGCATGTAAATAGTATGACAAGATTGTATAATTTATTGAAGAATATGTGTGAATATATTCAGAATACTTCTGAAATGAATTCCTTTCAGAAGTATTCTGAATATATTCACACATATTCTGCACATCTATATAATGTGTAGGCATATAATCTGGAAATATTATTACCAGATTATAATAAATATTTATCCTTCTATTTTAGCACACCCCAGCCCCGTATGGACACCTTCCTGAGAATGGTCCCATCATGTTCAACAGTACAGTGACAGCATTCTGAACATGTTAGTGACTGACATGTGTCCACTATCACTGGCTGAAGGCAAAGGCAATTATTTCAAAGTTTAGTCCTCAATATGAACTACTATCCAGGACCTATTTCACCAAGAAAATGGAGGACAAGTACAATGAAATCAAGGGCAAGCTGATCGATGCTATTAAAAAATGTGACTCAGTTGCACTCACGACTGACATTTGGACAAGTGTAGCTGTAGAAGCTTTCATGGGTGTGACCTGTCACTGTGTGGGAGACAATTGGGAAATGCAGTCCTTCATTTTGAGCACACTTCCCCTGGAGGACACAGACACAGCTGCAAATATTGCAGAATGGCTTCAGGATGTTCTTATAACTTTCATCATTCCCCTTGAAAAAGTGAAAGCAGTTGTGCATGATTACAGTGCCAATGTGGTTGCAGCAGCTAAGCTTTAGAGGGGAAAACATGGGTGGGCATCTGTGAGATGTTCAGCACACACTTTAAATTTAGTTGTACACAATTCCCTCAAAAACAACCCTACTGTTTCAAAGTGTGTGTCTGCTTCTAGGTGTCTATTGGAACACTTTAAGAAAAGTGAACTTGCCTGCACCAAGCTCAAGGAGAAGCAGCTTCAAATGGGAACACCACAACACATGCTGATCCAGGATGTCAGTACTCGGTGGAACAGTACCTTCTACATGCTGCCCAGGCTCCTGGAACAAAGATGGCCAGTGACTGCTGCCCTCTCCGACCCAACAGTGACTTCAAGAGGCAAATACCACCTGGACCTCAAGCCTGAACAATGGAATTTGATGGAGGAGCTGAACAATGCCCTCGCCCCATTTGAGAGTGCAACTGTTTTTCTAAGTGGCCAACAATATGTCACTGTCTGCTCTTCCACAACTTGTGCATAACCTTAAAAAAACTCAGAGGGTTCAGCATTTGAAACCCCCTCTGTCCAAGCTTCTCAAACTCAGATGACTGAGGAAATACAAACAAGATGGAGAGAAATGTTTGCCTTCAACTCAGATCACCCAAACGCTGCCCTCATTGCTGCTGCCCTTGACCACAGATTCAGGAGACTGAGGTTTTTATCTTCAGAGGATGCATTCAAAGTACAAAGCACAGTGCAGACAATGGCACTTGATACAAAAAGAAAACACATGCGGAAAAATCAAAATACAGACAGTAGTGCTCCAAATAACCCTCTGTCTTCAAACAAACATCCTTCCTGGACACGGTACTGGGATCGTCCTCTGAATCCAGTGTAAGTGAAGAAGAAGAAGCAGACGAACTAGTCACTCAGTCAGTGCAAAGAGAAACATTCATGTATTTGGGTGAGCACCCTGTATCCAAGAAGGAGAATCCACTTGCACGGTGCAAAGTCTTTTCTATGCATTCCAGCCACGCCCACACCATCAGAGCGCTTATCTTCTGCTGCAGGTAACAGTGTCAAAGCGCAGGGCAGGTTTGAGTTGGGAGCACGTTGACATGCAGTGTAATTGTATTTATTTTAGTACCCTAATTTATTGTAAAATCTCATGCATTTTAATTTTTTCAAACCCTCATGGGAAGTTCCAGTGCAATGTTGATGGTTGTGCAATTGTTAATAAATGTTAAAAGTGATTTGAGTAATGTATATTTTCAAGAAACGGCCAATAAAGCTATAAATTAATAGCTGCGGCCCTAGTGACCGTCATTTTATCTTTTTAACTTTATTTTGTCCTTCAGAAGATTAAGATTGAGATTAGAGCATGAGTAAACCGCTTCATCATTTTAAAAGAAGATATTTTTATTCTGTGTTGAAAATATGACCAGGACCAGGACCAGGACCAGCACCAGCACCAGGACCAGGACCAGCACCAGCACCAGGACCAGGACCAGGACTGAGGGCTTTTGTTCAGAGTCCAGAGCGGATCCTGTTTCTGTTTCTGTGGAAACCAAAACCGATCAGTGTCCGAGATCCTGTTTCAGCCAAACAAGAAACTAAACCAGGACTAGACCAGGGCCGAGAGGAGAATCCGAGCTCACGAGATGTTCTTTGGTGCTAGGCCATGGAGAGACTTGTACACAAGCAGAGCTGCTTTAAAGTCTCTTCTCTGAGCCACAGGGGCCAGTGCAGAGACCTGAGAACAGGACTAATGTGATCATACTTCCTGGTTCTAGTCAGGACCCGAGCAGCAGCGTTCTGGATGTACTGCAGCTGTTTTACAGCTCGTTTGGAGAGACCAGTGAGCGGCCGTTACAGTCTAATCTACTGGAGACAAACACATGGATAAGTCTCTCCAAATCTGGTTTAGACACTATATTTTTAATTTTGGAAATGTTTTTAGATGATAAAAAGCTGCTGATGTTATTGATTTGATGTGGCTGTTAAAGCTCAAGTCTGAGTCCATTATTACCCCCAGATTTCTAACTTTATTTGTAGGTTTTAGACCGAGACAGAGACATGGACGGGGACAGGAGGTCTGACAGAGACTTATCTCAGATTAGTTTAATCCTGTTGAGTGAAGTCCAGAGTTGTGAGCTCCAGATCTTCATGCAGACTCACAAATGACTCCTGTTTTTACAGTTTATACAAAAACAATAAAGAGACAATATCAAACCTGTCGACTTGTGAAAACACACCAACAGACTCTCTTCAATAATACACTTTATTCTACTCTCTCCGCAGAAGCCTTCAGTCGCATATCTCAACTTATATTTAGCCGATAATGTATTTAAAATGTATTTCTGAATCATAGTGACGTGACATAAACAGAGCCTAAAATGCACGTAACATTTATTTTTACTCTCTTACTGAGTCTTGAACTGATAAGACACATTTTGAAATGATTACATGAATATCTCTGTATTTTATCGGAGTTTCCCCGATTACGTCATTCAGTGTTTGAAATTTGACAAAGAAAAAAAAAAAAAAAAAAAAGAGACAAAAAGAAATGTGTTAAAACCGGTCTTTAAACATATTAGTTCATGTGAAATGTCTGTTAATGTCTTTTTTAGTTTTTTTTTCAGCATTTTTTACAATAACAATAAACTTGATTGATCAAAAATGTGCTAATCTGCGCCTGTTTCAAATACTTGTACATTTCATCCGATATTTTAAACACGATTTTCTTATAAAAAGGCGTAAAATGCAGCAGTTTCCTAAAAAATACTGATAATATTCTACATTTGCGGCTCAGAAGTTCGGACATTTGGATAAAGTGACATAAACCGTCCCTTTGTATGAAATTAGTCATAAACAACGACGTGGGATGGAATTTATGACAATACGATAACTTTAAAGCAGCCAACAAACAAACTATTCTTAACGTGCAATATTGTAGTAATAAAAAGCAGAATGAAACGCTTTTGTGGCCCGTTTGTTTCGATATTGAGTTGTTATGTATTCAATTGTCTGTAGACTTGAAAACGGTGTCGGAAGTATTTGTAATCTTACTGCATTTCTATCTGCCTTTTTATCTGTTTATGTGTATTTTTGTCTCATTTTACTGCATTTTTATCTGTTTGTGTATTTATGTGTATTTTTACTGCATTTCTAACTGCATTTTAATCTGTTTTTGTGTATTTTTGTGTCATCTTACTGCAATTTTAATTGCATTTTTATCCGTTTTTGTGTATTTTTGTGTCATCTTACTGCAATTTTAATTGCATTTTTATCCGTTTTTGTGTCATTTTACTGCATTTTCTAATTCATTGTTCCTTTTACCATTGATTAAAGGCCTAATAATCTTTAAAACTCACGAGGAGCCTCTGAAGTGAAACCAAAACTAAAAAAAAACCTCCTCTGCGTCCTGGGAAACAGACGGCGACTTGAGGTTTATAAAAAGGGTCAGTTTGGATTATTTCACCCCAATATATATAAAGATGTGCGCAATTTATTAACATCTAGATAATATTTTATTTCGATACCGAATTACACATTAGAGCGGCGTTTGTCGGAGACGCGCCGCACGTTTTGTTGCCGTTAGCGCTTTCCAAAGCTAAACGTTAGCCTTTTGCTTTAGCTAGCTAACGATACATCTGGATTCAACGGTGGAGTGGGGTCTTTTTGCACAAGCATGTCCCTCGCCAGAGTCTTTTTGCACAAGCATGTCCCTCGCCAGGGTCTTTTTGCACAAGCATGTCCCTCGCCAGGGTCTTTTTGCACAAGCATGTCCCTCGCCAGGGTCTTTTTGCACAAGCATGTCCCTCGCCAGGGTCTTTTTGCACAAGCATGTCCCTCGCCAGGGTCTTTTTGCACAAGCATGTCCCTCGCCAGGGTCTTTTTGCACAAGCATGTCCCTCGCCAGAGTCTTTTTGCACAAGCATGTCCCTCGCCAGGGTCTTTTTGCACAAGCATGTCTCTCGCCAGGGTCTTTTTGCACAAGCATGTCCCTCGCCAGGGTCTTTTTGCACAAGCATGTCCCTCGCCAGGGTCTTTTTGCACAAGCATGTCCCTCGCCAGGGTCTTTTTGCACAAGCATGTCCCTCGCCAGGGTCTTTTTGCACAAGCATGTCCCTCGCCAGAGTCTTTTTGCACAAGCATGTCCCTCGCCAGGGTCTTTTTGCACAAGCATGTCTCTCGCCAGGGTCTTTTTGCACAAGCATGTCCCTCGCCAGGGTCTTTTTGCACAAGCATGTCCCTCGCCAGAGTCTCTTTGCACAAGCATGTCTCTCGCCAGGGTCTTTTTGCACAGGCATGTCCCTCGCCAGGGTCTTTTTGCACAAGCATGTCCCTCGCCAGAGTCTCTTTGCACAAGCATGTCTCTCGCCAGGGTCTTTTTGCACAAGCATGTCTCTCGCCAGGGTCTTTTTGCACAAGCATGTCCCTCGCCAGAGTCTCTTTGCACAAGCATGTCTCTCGCCAGGGTCTTTTTGTACAAGCATGTCTCTCGCCAGGGTCTTTTTGCACAAGCATGTCCCTCGCCAGGGTCTTTTTGCACAGGCATGTCCCTCGCCAGAGTCTCTTTGCACAAGCATGTCCCTCGCCAGGGTCTTTTTGTACAGGCATGTCTCTCGCCAGGGTCTTTTTGCACAAGCATGTCCCTCGCCAGAGTCTCTTTGCACAAGCATGTCCCTCGCCAGGGTCTTTTTGTACAGGCATGTCTCTCGCCAGGGTCTTTTTGTACAGGCATGTCCCTCGCCAGGGTCTTTTTGCACAAGCATGTCCCTCGCCAGGGTCTTTTTGCACAGGCATGTCCCTCGCCAGAGTCTCTTTGCACAAGCATGTCCCTCGCCAGGGTCTTTTTGCACAAGCATGTCCCTCGCCAGGGTCTTTTTGCACAGGCATGTCCCTTGCCAGGGTCTTTTTGCACAAGCATGTCCCTTGCCAGGGTCTTTCCATCCGACTAGAGCAGATTATGAAGCGTGATACTTTGACTGGAGTAATATTTTGCACTTTTACTCAGGAAACAGAAGCGTGTGCGTCTGAAAGCGCCAAGAGCCGATGAGCTGACAAGTACAAATATGAATAAATAACAGGACGGAGCGAGATTGTGAAACAGGAACAAGCCACTTCCTGTACTTCCTCTGGACAAACGACCGGTCCAGATGCAAAACACGAGCTGGGCAAGACATTCAGCACAAACAATGCATTTTAGGGAGATAATCTGTCCTGAGACCTCAAACGGTGAACCTCAAACAGTGAACCTCAAACGGTGAACCTCAAACGGTGAACCTCAGAGCTGGACCTCAGAGCTGGACCTCAGAGCTGGACCTCAGAGCTGGACCTCAGAGCTGAACGCATATATATAATATCACCATACTATAGAACTGAGAGAAATGTGGCCTGGATGAACTGTTTTCTATAATCAAGAGGAAAACGCATTTTATTTCTAAAGTAGATCCGGCTTTAAGATGATTTGTCAGCTCATGTTTATGATCCATCCAGATCCACAAGTACTTGTAATAGAGTACTTGTACTAGAGTACTAGAGTACTTGTACTAGAGTACTAGAGTACTTGTACTAGAGTACTAGAGTACTTGTACTAGAGTACTAGAGTACTTGTAATAGGTACTTGCAATAGGTAATAGGGTACTTGTAATAGGGTACTTGTACTAGAGTACTTGCACTAGGTACTAGAGTACTTGCAATAGAGTACTTGCAATAGAGTACTTGTAATAGAGTACTTGTAATAGAGTACTTGTAATAGAGTACTTGTGCAATCTTATTGCCATCAAGCGTAAGAATAGATATATTTGTGTGTCTCTAGAGTGTATTTTGGAGAACAGTAGACATTGTGTTTACAGTTTTGATGGAGAGAAAATCCTCTTGATATGTTGAATTACGTGTGCAGCAGGGGGCGCTCTAACATGTGCAGCAGGGGGCGCTCTAACATGTGCAGCAGGGGGCGCTCTAACATGTGCAGCAGGGGGCGCTCCAACATGTGCAGCAGGGGGCGCTCTAACATGTGCAGCAGGGGGCGCTCTAACATGTGCAGCAGGGGGCGCTCTAACATGTGCAGCAGGGGGCGCTCTAACATGTGCAGCAGGGGGCGCTCTAACATGTGCAGCAGGGGGCGCTCTAACATGTGCAGCAGGGGGCGCTCTAACATGTGCAGCAGGGGGCGCTCCAACATGTGCAGCAGGGGGCGCTCTAACATGTGCAGCAGGGGGCGCTCTAACATGTGCAGCAGGGGGCGCTCTAACATGTGCAGCAGGGGGCGCTCTAACATGTGCAGCAGGGGGCGCTCCAACATGTGCAGCAGGGGGCGCTCTAACATGTGCAGCAGGGGGCGCTCTAACATGTGCAGCAGGGGGCGCTCTAACATGTGCAGCAGGGGGCGCTCTAACATGTGCAGCAGGGGGCGCTCTAACATGTGCAGCAGGGGGCGCTCTAACATGTGCAGCAGGGGGCGCTCTAACATGTGCAGCAGGGGGCGCTCTAACATGTGCAGCAGGGGGCGCTCTAACATACAGCATCACATCATCTGTATACAAACGCTACTGTGTTTTAGATTTATGCCCAATTGAGTTTATATACATTGTAAATAGGCTGCGGCTGGAGAGCCGCGGCGCGGTCAAATAGCCGCACAGTTTCAGGGACCGCAGCAGTGTACCTAACCTTAACCTTAACCTTAACCTTAACCTTAACCTTAACCTTAACCTTAACCTTAACCTTAACCTTAACCTTAACCTTAACCTTAACCTTAACCTTAACCTTAACCCTAACCCTAACCCTAACCCTAACCCTAACCCTAACCCTAACCCTAACCCTAACCCGGCGCGGTCTAAAACGGCGCTAAAACGAGGTCAAATAATGGCGCAGTTTCAGGAGCCGCAGCGCGCGGCCGGCACAAAAATGACATGGTAGTTTCGGCCGCGCCTCTGCAGACACTCCCTTGTAAATAACAGTGGTCCAAGGACAGAGCCTTGAGGAACTCAAGATAAGGACATTCAGATTGAAAGCATCAGCACAAACAGCTTGAGCTCTATTTGTGAGGAAATCTGAAAACCAAAAACATCCAGACAATTTTTCAGGCCTTGTTTGTGCAAAAGGATAACAACAGCAAGTTTCCATGGTAACAGGAAACATAGTGACCTATGTTCAGAGTGTCAGCTCCAGTGGACAATAGAGGATCTATGAGCGCAACACATCTAATACTTCAGACTGTGTACCTAATACTTCAGACTACTTCAGACTGTGTACCTGATACTTCAGGCTGTGTACTTGATACTTCAGGCTGTGTACTTGATACTTCAGGCTGTGTACTTGATACTTCAGGCTGTGTACTTGATACTTCAGGCTGTGTACTTGATACTTAATAATAATAATAATAATAATAATAATAACTTTTATTTATATAGCGCTTTTCAGTGACCCAAAGACGCTGAACATAATAAAAAAGGGGGGGTATTTACAGACAGGGGGGACAACACGTACAATACACATTAATATACAGATAAAATGAACAAGACAGAAGAAGTAGAGAGAAAAAGATGGGGATGTAACAGGGGGTAGAAGTGTAGGCAATGGGGTAGAGGAGGCTAGGGGTAGGGGAGGTCATAGGCTTGGGTGAAGAGGTATGTTTTTAGGCGGGATTTGAATGTTGTGAGTGAGGGAGAGTGGCGGACAGGTTGGGGGAGGGAGTTCCAGAGTCGGGGTGCTGTTCGGGAGAATGCTCTGTCGCCAAAAGTTTTGAGTCGGGATGTTGGTGCAGTCAGGGTGAGAGAGGAGGAGGATCGGAGAGCTCGGGTGGGGCGGTGGGGGATGAGGAGGTCAGACAGGTAGGGGGGGGCAAGGTGGTGAAGAGCTTTGAAGGTGAGGAGGAGTATTTTAAAGTTTATGAGCTGCTTGATGGGGAGCCAGTGGAGAGAGCGGAGAACGGGAGTGATGTGATCACGGGACCGGGTGTGGGTGAGGAGGCGGGTGTGGGTGAGGAGGCGGGCAGCGGAGTTTTGGACCATTTGGAGTCTGTGGAGGGAATGGGAGGAGATGCCAGTGAGGAGGGAGTTGCAGTAGTCGAGGTGGGAGGAGATGAAGGCATGGATGAGGGATTCAGCAGCGGGGAGGGTGAGGCAGTGTCGGATTTTGGCGATGCGGCGGAGGTGGAAGTATGAGGTCTTGACGATGTGGCTGACATGGGGAGTGAAGGAGAGGGTGGGGTCCATGATGACACCGAGATTGCGTACCAGGGTAGAGGGGGTGATGGTCGAGGTGTCGATGCTGAGTGAAAAGGGACCAGTTTTATTGAGAGTGGATTTGGTGCCAATGAGGAGGAGCTCTGTTTTGTCACTGTTCAGTTTGAGGAAGTTGAGAGTGAGCCATGATTTTATTGTAGAGATGCAGGTTTCAATGTGGCTGAGGGGAGGGTTTTGGGTGGATTTGGTGGTGAGGTATATCTGGGTGTCGTCAGCGTAGCAGTGAAAGTCCAGGTTGAGTTGCCGGAGGATGTGACCAAGGGGGAAGATGTAGCAGATGAAGAGGAGGGGGCCGAGGACTGAGCCCTGGGGGACCCCAGCGTTACTGGGGAGAGAGTGGATGAGTGACCGGAGAGGGAAATGAACTCTTGCCTGTTGGTGAGGTAGGATGTGAGCCAGTCGAGTGCAGAGCCCTCAACACCCAGTTGGCTGCGCCAACTGCGCTGAGGTCTAGTAGTAACAGGATGTTGAGGGCCCCGGAGTCTGCAGAAGTGAGGAGATCGTTGAGTACTTTGACCAGGGCTGTTTCAGTGCTGTGAAGTGGTCGGAAGCCAGATTGGAGGGGTTCATAGAGGTTGTTTGACTGGAGGTGGGTGTGAAGTTGGGCGGCGACGATGCGTTCCAGCGTTTTTGAGAGGAACGGCAGGTTGGAGATGGGGCGGTAGTTGGAGAGGTTGGCGGAGTCTAGGGTGGGTTTTTTTGAGGATGGGGGTGTGTACTTCAGGCTGTGTACTTGATACTTCAGGCTGTGTACTTGATACTTCAGGCTGTGTACTTGATACTTCAGGCTGTGTACTTGATACTTCAGGCTGTGTACTTGATACTTCAGGCTGTGTATTTAGTACTTCAGGCTGTGTATTTAGTACTTCAGGCTGTGTATTCAATACTTCAGGCTGTGTACTTAATACTTCAGGCTGTGTACTTAATACTTCAGGCTGTGTACTTAATACTTCAGGCTGTGTACTTAATACTTCAGGCTGTGTATTTAATACTTCAGGCTGTGTATTTAATACTTCAGACTGTGTATTTAATACTTCAGACTGTACTTCAGGCTGTGTACTTAATACTTCAGGCTGTGTACTTAATACTTCAGGCTGTGCACTTAATACTTCAGGCTGTGCACTTAATACTTCAGGCTGTGCACTTAATACTTCAGGCTGTGCACTTAATACTTCAGGCTGTGCACTTAATACTTCAGGCTGTGCACTTAATACTTCAGGCTGTGCACTTAATACTTCAGGCTGTGCACTTAATACTTCAGGCTGTGTACTTAATACTTCAGGCTGTGTACTTAATACTTCAGGCTGTGTACTTAATACTTCAGGCTGTGTATTTAATACTTCAGGCTGTGTATTTAATACTTCAGACTGTACTTCAGGCTGTGTACTTAATACTTCAGGCTGTGTACTTAATACTTCAGGCTGTGTACTTAATACTTCAGGCTGTGTACTTAATACTTCAGGCTGTGTACTTAATACTTCAGGCTGTGCACTTAATACTTCAGGCTGTGCACTTAATACTTCAGGCTGTGCACTTAATACTTCAGGCTGTGCACTTAATACTTCAGGCTGTGCACTTAATACTTCAGGCTGTGCACTTAATACTTCAGGCTGTGCACTTAATACTTCAGGCTGTGTACTTAATACTTCAGGCTGTGCACTTAATACTTCAGGCTGTGCACTTAATACTTCAGGCTGTGCACTTAATACTTCAGGCTGTGTACTGTGTACTTAATACTTCAGACTGTGTACTTAATACTTCAGACTGTACTTCAGGCTGTGTACTTAATACTTCAGGCTGTGTACTTAATACTTCAGGCTGTGCACTTAATACTTCAGGCTGTGCACTTAATACTTCAGGCTGTGCACTTAATACTTCAGGCTGTGCACTTAATACTTCAGGCTGTGTACTGTGTATTTAATACTTCAGACTGTTTATTTAATACTTCAGACTGTGTATTTAATACTTCAGACTGTGTATTTAATACTTCAGACTGTGTATTTAATACTTCAGGCTGTGCACTTAATACTTCAGGCTGTGCACTTAATACTTCAAGCTGTGTATTTAGTACTTCAGGCTGTATATTTAATACTTCAGACTGTGTATTTAATACTTCAGACTGTGCACTTAATACTTCAGGCTGTGTACTGTGTATTTAATACTTCAGACTGTTTATTTAATACTTCAGACTGTTTATTTAATACTTCAGACTGTGTACTTGATACTTCAGACTGTGTACTTGATACTTCAGACTGTGTACTTGATACTTCAGACTGTGTACTTGATACTTCAGACTGTGTACTTGATACTTCAGGCTGTGTACTTGATACTTCAGGCTGTGTACTTGATACTTCAGGCTGTGTATTTAGTACTTCAGGCTGTGTATTTAATACTTCAGACTGTGTATTTAATACTTCAGACTGTGCACTTAATACTTCAGGCTGTGTACTGTGTATTTAATACTTCAGACTGTTTATTTAATACTTCAGACTGTTTATTTAATACTTCAGACTGTGTACTTGATACTTCAGACTGTGTACTTGATACTTCAGACTGTGTACTTGATACTTCAGACTGTGTACTTGATACTTCAGACTGTGTACTTGATACTTCAGGCTGTGTACTTGATACTTCAGGCTGTGTACTTGATACTTCAGGCTGTGTACTTGATACTTCAGGCTGTGTACTTGATACTTCAGGCTGTGTACTTGATACTTCAGGCTGTGTACTTGATACTTCAGGCTGTGTACTTGATACTTCAGGCTGTGTATTTAATACTTCAGGCTGTGTATTTAGTACTTCAGGCTGTGTATTTAATACTTCAGACTGTGTATTTAATACTTCAGGCTGTACTTCAGGCTGTGCACTTAATACTTCAGGCTGTGCACTTAATACTTCAGGCTGTGCACTTAATACTTCAGGCTGTGCACTTAATACTTCAGGCTGTGCACTTAATACTTCAGGCTGTGCACTTAATACTTCAGGCTGTGCACTTAATACTTCAGGCTGTGCACTTAATACTTCAGGCTGTGTACTGTGTACTTAATACTTCAGACTGTGTACTTAATACTTCAGACTGTACTTCAGGCTGTGTACTTAATACTTCAGACTGTACTTCAGGCTGTGTACTTAATACTTCAGGCTGTATATTTAATACTTCAGACTGTGTATTTAATACTTCAGACTGTGTACTTGATACTTCAGGCTGTGTATTTAGTACTTCAGGCTGTGTATTTAATACTTCAGGCTGTGTACTTGATACTTCAGGCTGTGTACTTGATACTTCAGGCTGTGTACTTGATACTTCAGGCTGTGTACTTGATACTTCAGGCTGTGTACTTGATACTTCAGGCTGTGTACTTGATACTTCAGGCTGTGTACTTGATACTTCAGGCTGTGTACTTGATACTTCAGGCTGTGTACTTGATACTTCAGGCTGTGTATTTAATACTTCAGACTGTGTATTTAATACTTCAGACTGTGTATTTAATACTTCAGACTGTGTATTTAATACTTCAGACTATGTATTTAATACTTCAGACTGTGTATTTAATACTTCAGACTGTGTATTTAATACTTCAGACTATGTATTTAATACTTCAGACTATGTATTTAATACTTCAGACTGTGTATTTAATACTTCAGACTATGTATTTAATACTTCAGGCTGTGTACTTGATACTTCAGGCTGTGTACTTGATACTTCAGGCTGTGTATTTAATACTTCAGACTGTGTACTTGATACTTCAGGCTGTGTATTTAATACTTCAGACTGTGTATTTAATACTTCAGACTGTGTATTTAATACTTCAGACTGTGTACTTGATACTTCAGGCTGTGTACTTGATACTTCAGGCTGTGTATTTAATACTTCAGACTGTGTACTTGATACTTCAGGCTGTGTATTTAATACTTCAGACTGTGTACTTGATACTTCAGGCTGTTTTTGTTTCTCTTCCGCGTCAGTGACGCACTTTACACTTCAGGACAGAGCTCAAAGCTCACGTGACACCAAAGCAAACATGAACAAACACATAAATAACATTAAACACATAAAGAACATTAAACACATAAATAACATTAAACACATAAATAACATTAAACACATCTGCGAGTGGAATGGTTCTTGTGACGTTTGTTCGCTCATAAACTCTGAAATCTAATACAAATCCACGTGCCGACGACTAAA
>NW_027315768.1:34068003-34183003 GCF_026437365.1 Eucyclogobius newberryi
CGGGCTATAATAATTAGCCAACTGAACAGTGAAAAAATAACATGGCCATGTCTAAACAATATCCATTATCCAGATGTTAGCATCAAGGATAGAATTGAACTCACTGCGGAAGTCTGGGAAGTTGTCATAGCTGTCAGGCAAATGCAAAAGGGATGCACAGGTACGGCCGATTGGTCTGCGGGTAAATGCAGTTTGAACAACAAACTCTACCATAATACAACTAGATACCAGCAAGTCAGATCCTGTACAAAACCTTAGAAATTTCTCTAGTCTTTCTTCATTAAGTTCCTTCACATATTTTTTTAAGTATCGTGCCACTTCTGCTTCTTTTGGTGTCATACTGTCCGGAAAAGTTAACTTTTCTGTTACTCTTTTTGAAGTAGGCTTCGACTCACTGTACATTGTTTTCAGCCGCTCAGGGTCCAGTGCAAACATATGTGGCTGTGAAACGTTCCGCCAACAGTCAATGACAAACTTTGGTTTTTGAATAATTTCTTTGTGCGCCAACTCAAGCAATATTTCCGGTAGGGTTTCAGGGCTGATATGTTTGCAGCATTCGTAGTTGGCGAGAAGATCTATTATCTCATCAGCTTCCACAGAATCGAACTTAACAAGTGCTTTGCTGATTATTTCCTGTTCATGTGAGCTGAAAAGCCGGAGAAAACTTGTCTTCAGGTCACTGTAAATCTCCCCGAAAAGCATTTCCTCAAGAAAAGGAGGGGCAAGTTTAAGAGGCAGGTATCCACAATCTTGAAACCCCTTCACAAAGATCCTACCAATAGCCTTCCATGTTACCTCAGTAAAGTCATGTCTAAGAAAAGGCACTTTGTATGTGGTTCCCAGGGTACACCGTTCATAAAACTCTCCCCAGAAGCTAGTATAGACATCTTTAAGTAAACCTGTACCACTGCCCTTCTCCAGCGACTTGTCTGGAAGAATACGCTTAATTTTTATTGTTTTGTTAAGCATATTATCGTCTGAAAAAGCCCCTATCATGTCACTGAAGCTGTTTGCTTGGTTTAAGACCACAGTTATCTCTGGAATGATGCCTTGTGGACTGAGTGGTGGCATTGGATCAGGCTGGTAAACCACTGTGTCGCTGAGAGAATCCTCATTGTAAGTTTGGTCTGGGCCAAATGCAATCTCCAGGTCAGAGTTGTTTGCATTTAAAAGAGAAAGACTCTCAGCATAATCTGAACTATTCAGAGTGAAAGAATCATCAACATCAAATGTAGAAACAGCACTGTTTTGTGTATCCTCCGATGGAATATAAAGCTCTGGAACCATCTCAGGTGATTGTTGCTGTGGACTATTGATATAGGTTGTGCCTTCATTGGGTTGCCATTCCTCTTCTTCGAAGGATGGATCATCTATGTCATCATCCACAATCACTGTTTTGACTTTGGTTGCCAAATAAAACCTTTACATTGGCAGCTTCACAGTGTTGAATATGTCCTCCACTGACAAATCGTGTGGCAAGGAGTTTTGTTTAAAATCCCAAACATCAAAATCAAAATCACTCTCAATGCCTTTGTTAGATTTTCCTTGTGGAAGAAACAGAGCTTTTCCTTGTTCTAGAATGTCACTAAATCTTGCCGTGGTGCTGATTGAAAGCTTTCTTGTTCCTCCTCCTTGTTTAGCTCTGACCTGCTTAGATGATTTGTTTTCAGTGTGGATCCAGCCTATTTCAATTATTCGCGTAGACTGTTTGGTTCTTTTTTTTTTAATGTTAGATGGTCCAGGCTCTTCTTCCCCATTATGAGGTTGAGTTCTAACTTTCAGTTTCTCCCTTAGTCTCTCAAAAAGTCCCTGTTTTCGTTTTGCTGAGTGTGGATGAGATTTGCAAAAATTAACTAGAGCAATTCTGTCTCCATAGGATGGCAGGTGGTCCTCCAAATCTGCATCTTCCATCAGCAAAATTACTTCTCTGTCAATCTGAAAGCAGTGTAAAAGTAGAGTTAGAGGCAAAAAACTAAACAAAAACATTGACATTATTTTAAGTGAATGGTGAAATAATGGGTGAGACACACGTTTTTGTAGTCAAATGGCTGACATAATAGGCAATATACAAGCAGAAAAGTAACCTTATGTTCTTGAATCCATGTGATGGCTTCCTCTGAAACATGACGTCCCCTTAAGAATGCCACAATGTCAGACAATGAGTCAGTCATGATACATGGACCTGGAACAGACAGGAGAAATGGCCTTGTTATTATCTGACTAATCAGCAGCTTTTAGTAATGAAACATTAGTCAACGCATAAAAAACATACCAACGGACAATCAAGCAATGCACATCAAAAGTATGTCCTCCTCCAACACTGGGAATGACCATCTGAATAAATCCACAACTGTAAGCATATGAGTGTTAGTGAAAAAAGATGATCACAGTTACTAGGCTCATAAGCATAAGTGTTGTTGTGGCTCTGCCTGCTAGCACTTGCGCGGGTTTATCTCTGTCAATATGGCAGGTTGTGGAGGGCGGGGTTACGTGTTTGCCTCCCGCGCTCACCTGGGTCGCGGCTGCTACTGCTGTGTAATAGGATGTAACGGGACTTACAATCACCGCATTGAAACCTTGTATCCATCGCGGCATAGAGCAATACTGGCCATGGGTGCTGGCCATGGATACCGGCCGTAAGGTGCTGTGTATGGTCTGCTCGACGCTGCGATCCCACCTGCGCTCCCCATTCCCATGTGCGTGTCCCTGTGGTGTGCGCATGCCGCGGCACTGCACTGTGCGGTGAACATCAGCACTCTCTTGGTACTAACTTTACCGAACTCTTGCTTACGTCGTGATGGGCTTGTCAGAACCAGGATTGATTCCGGACCAAACCACCCCCAGCATAACACCAAGACCTAACCAACTGGTCAAGAGCTGCGTCTTACGAAGCGTCATACGATGCGTCATACGCACACCTCCAAAATCATATGCATTTCATTGCCTTGTAATCTCAGCCATAACTTCAACATACTCCCCATATGAATGAGACCGTCCTGACGAGGTAGCAGCAGTCCTGCCCCGCAGTCGACCGTGTACACGGCCTGCGAAGGAACCAGGCCGACCCCTCACATGTATTAAACGCACTTGCCGCCCGTTTTACTTGAAATGTATCGAAATACATAATCCACATTTTTGAAATATCACATATTATAACAATATAAGAAAATATAGCCTTACCTGCATTGAAAATATGGAAGAAATCCGGGTAAAGATGAATTGATCTCCGCTTCTTTCGTTTCGTCTCCCACGATGGTTTGATTTTGACTTAATACGAAAAATTTCGACTTTATTCTCATTAATTAACGAGAAAAAAAGTCATTATTTAATGACTTTTTTCTCGTTAATTAAGGAGTTTTTTTCTCATTAATTAATGACTTTTTTCTCATTAATTATTGACTTTTTTCTCGTTATTTAATGACTTTTTTCTCATTATTTAATGAATTTATAGTCGTTAATTTACGACTTTTTTCTGACTTCAACTTTTTTCTCATTAATTAACGTCTTTTTTCTCATTAATTAATGACTTTATTCTCGTAGTGCAGCGCATTTTTTTTTTCTTGGTTGGCCCTTATACTCCGTCGTAGTTTTCTAAAAACAAACAAAACTAAAAAAAATAAAAAAAATGTTCATATTGACGTTTTGTTTTTTACCTTTATGCACTTTATTTCCGGTCTGTCCTTGCCATGGTCCTTGCACACTAGAGGGCGCTGGTTAAAGACTTATTTCCGCCGACACCAGTTCCGGTCATGCGCAGAAGCCTCACGGTCTAAAAAACATGGCGGCGGCGGCGGAGAAGTCAACAAAAGAGCGGCTCGTCTCTGTTTTGGACGATCTGGAGGTTTTATCGCGGTAAAAACAAGTTCATTTTCACTATTGACACTTAATGAGACAAAAACAGAACACGCGCGCGTTGATTTTCACGTCACATTGTGGTTTTAATCGTTTTTTTAATGCACTTTATGGACTTGTGCGCGCACGTCGTCGGTCCTGCACATGATTCCTCGTTCATTGATTCATTTGCTCGTTGTTTTGAAACGGTTATTCTATATTTATGTTTTTATTTTTTACTTTTCAGAGAGTTGATAGAAATGCTGGCCTTGTCCCGAAATCAGAAACTGCCTCAGCCTGGAGAAGATGCACAGGTAAGAAGGAATAATCAATAATATATGATGTTATTTAACAGTTATTTCTATTTAATTTGCATGCATTTGGGGGAATTTTGTATTTTGATATCAATTTGAGGATTTGTTTCTATTGCGCTGGGTCCTATCAATATTATATAGCAAGATACATTTTATAAGTACAACACAATATAAAGGAATCCTCAAATTAGTATCAAAATGAAAATTCCCTGAATACATGTCAATTAAATACAAATAATTGTTAATAAAACAATGTGTTACAAATCCATAAATCAATCATGTCCACAGTGTCGTTATTATGATACAAAAATGAAACTCCAGGAAGTGTTCATTTTCATATTGGTCTTTGTGTTTTCAAAAGCTTTTAGTTTTAGGCAAATGTTATTATTTTTCACGTGTTCAAAATGTAATGAATATTTGACACAACAGCGCCATAAACCACGACTCGAACCCTCTTTATTAAGCGGAATATTAGATGGTTTCTGTGGTATTTCACTGCGTCATGAACCTTCTCCCTCGCTGAAAAGGGCTTAGAGTTTGGCCTGGTGTGATTATGTGATTGAAAAAAGAATAAATTACGTTTAATTTAAAGTTTTTCTCTGGTAAACAACAACATGTGCAGTTTTTTTAACTGTTCATATTTCTGCTCCCGGATGTCCCGCATTTTCCGGAGTATAAGTCGCACTAGGCAAAAAATACATAATAGAGAAGAAAAAAAACATATATAAGTTGCAGTGAAGTGTGAAATGCAGTTGCAAGTGTGAAAATAACAAATAATATCACATAAGTCGCTCCGGAGTCGAAGTATATAAGTATAAGTCGCACCCCGGCCAAAACTATGAAAAAAGTTGAGCACCAGGAAGACTTAACTTGCCACTAAAATTATAAACCGCAATTGCATATTTGTGTTTTATTTGCGCCGCTGTGGCTTGTGTTACTTGTGGTACTTGTGTTACTTGTGGTACTTGTGGTACTTGTGGTTCTTGTGGTTCTTTGGTTCTTGTGGTACTCGTGTTACTGGCTCCACGTCCCCCTCAGATCTTGGAGCTGCTCGTTCAGAGGGACCGTGAGTTCCAGGAGCTGATGGCGGCGGCTCAGTCCCAGGGCAAAGTTCACGAGGAAATGCAGCGCTTGGAGAAGGAGGTGGAGAAGAGGGACAGCGACATCCAGCAGCTGCAGAAACAACTCAAGGAGGCGGAGCACATCCTGGTGGGTTTCGACCGCCGCGCCGCACTCACAGCGACGTACGGCAGGTTTTCATGACGTTCTAGTTCTGACCTATTCCAATGGCGATTAAAAACATATTAAAAAGAAATATATCGATAATTGTGCAAATAGTATCTAGTTTCGACACTACTTCAAAATTAAACGTAATTTTGACTGCGTCAAGAGCACGAGAATGAAGCGTCAATAGCACGAGAATGAAGCGTCAATAGCACGAGAATGAAGCGTCAAGAGCACGAGAATGAAGCGTCAAGAGCACGAGAATGAAGCGTCAAGAGCACGAGAATGAAGCGTCAAGAGCACGAGAATGAAGCGTCAAGAGCACGAGAATGAAGCGTCAAGAGCACGAGAATGAAGCGTCAAGAGCACGAGAATGAAGCGTCAAGAGCACGAGAATGAAGCGCCAAGAGCACGAGAATGAAGCGCCAAGAGCACGAGAATGAAGCGCCAAGAGCACGAGAATGAAGCGCCAAGAGCACGAGAATGAAGCGCCAAGAGCACGAGAATGAAGCGCCAAGAGCACGAGAATGAAGCGCCAAGAGCACGAGAATGAAGCGCCAAGAGCACGAGGATGAAGCGTCAAGAGCACGAGGATGAAGCGTCAAGAGCACGAGAATGAAGCGTCAAGAGCACGAGAATGAAGCGTCAAGAGCACGAGAATGAAGCGTCAAGCGTCAAGAGCACGAGAATGAAGCGCCAAGAGCACGAGAATGAAGCGCCAAGAGCACGAGAATGAAGCGTCAAGAGCACGAGGATGAAGCGTCAAGAGCACGAGAATGAAGCGCCAAGAGCACAAGAATGAAGCGTCAAGAGCACGAGAATGAAGCGTCAAGCGTCAAGAGCACGAGAATGAAGAATGAAAACATATTAAAAAGAAATATATCGATAATTGTGCAAATAGTATCTAGTTTCGACACTACTTTCACTACTATTTGTTGTGCTTATACATGTCTTACATACGCATGGTAGTTTTACACCGATCGAGCAGGTGTTTGTGGAGAAAACGTTGAAAAATCACACCAGATCATCAGTCAAAGTTTGTGCAGACTTTACACAAAAAAACAACTTTTTTGACTTTAAACATTAATTCAACAAAATAAAGTTGCTCTCGTAAAATTGTATTTGTCAAATATGAAAAACTGTGACATCTGAGTTTTGGCCCAGTGTTTGCTGGGTAATTTCCTACTGTGATGTCATCGATTGCAAACAGGAAGTGAAATTACAAACCTAAAAAAGGTGCTATATGTCTATATGTCTTATTTATATATATATATATATATATTAATATAATCTAATATAATATAATTTTAGTATTGACTAGTATCTGCTTTTTGATTCTTTTGACGACCTTATTAGCCTCACAGTCAATATTTTTTTGCTGTCATCGTTGCACCTCTTTTTGGTCCTCAAGACTTGTAACTCATTGATCGTCAAGATGACCGTATTTTCCGGACTATAAGTCGCACCAGCCAAAAAATGCATAATGGAGAAGGAAAAAACATATATAAGTTGCACTGGAGTATGAAATACAGTTGCAAGTGTGAAATTAACAAATAACATCACATAAGTCGCTCCGGAGTATATAAGAATTTAAAGTATATAAGAATAAATATAAGTCGCACCCCAGCCACAACTATGACTTATATAGTCCGGAAAATACGGTATTCGGTGAATCGATAATCGTGACTATTCAGGCCCCAGTATAATCGCAAGAACCGGAAAACCTTAACGGTGACAGTTTTAGAAGCAAAATTAGGGATTTTTTTGTTTAATATTTAGCCCCAAAAATAGACCATGTAAAAAATGTTTTTTAATCTGGCTGTTTTTGTCACAAACTTGAACAGTGTTGCAGAAAATATACTATAAACGGTGCCAGAGAAATGAGGCAGAATAGAAGAAGTTGTCTTGTTCAAATGTGGGTCTTTATTTCAGCCGTGCACAAGCCAAAACGCTCTCCCTGATGGAGTCGTCTCTCCCTTTCTGGTCTGACTGAATGAATCTCACAAACTCCAGCTTAAAAAAGCACAACAGTCAGAACATGATGTCAGAAAGTAATGATTAGTAGTAGAGGCCATTGTTTCATCCCTGGGTGTGGGTTTTCAGACCCCTCACAAAGGCACCTTCCTAATCCTCAACACACATTAACCGTATCTTTATGACATGGCTCTCTGTCCTTCACCAAGTGTCACATACCAGGCACAGGACAAAGGTTACTAAGCTTAAAACAGTCAAAGCTCTTGAAATAATCACATTTTGTGTAACTTATTACTTAGCATCGCAACAACCTAATGACATGACATTTTTCCATCACAACAGTCACACGTCAAGAGCACAAGAATGAAACGTCAAGAGATCAAGAGCACGAGAATGAAGCGTCAAGAGCACGAGAATGAAGCGTCAAGAGCACGAGAATGAAGCGTCAAGAGCACGAGAATGAAGCGTCAAGAGCACGAGAATGAAGCGCCAAGAGCACGAGAATGAAGCGCCAAGAGCACGAGAATGAAGCGCCAAGAGCACGAGAATGAAGCGCCAAGAGCACGAGAATGAAGCGTCAAGAGCACGAGGATGAAGCGTCAAGAGCACGAGAATGAAGCGCCAAGAGCACAAGAATGAAGCGTCAAGAGCACGAGGATGAAGCGCCAAGAGCACGAGAATGAAGCGCCAAGAGCACGAGAATGAAGCGTCAAGAGCACGAGGATGAAGCGCCAAGAGCACGAGAAAGAAGCGCCAAGAGCACGAGAAAGAAGCGCCAAGAGCACGAGAAAGAAGCGCCAAGAGCACGAGAAAGAAGCGTCAAGAGCAAGAAGCGTCAAGAGCACGAGAATGAAAGAAAATGACAGATTTCATCGTCGTTCGGTCACAGTGTCAATCATCGTGAAATTGTCATGTTTTACTCCGACTCACCGGGCCTTAACCCCATACAGTCCAAACCGTTAAACCCGTTGACCTTTCCCCCACTCTTATGTTATGTTGCGTTTGTGGTTTCAGGCCACGGCGGTTTACCAGGCCAAAGAGAAGCTCAAGTCCATCGACAAAGCCAGGAAAGGTGAGCTTCATCTTCCCTCGCACGTGTTTTTCCATTTCCTTTGATCACGATTGTATGCGTCAAACGTCGTGTGCTTTTGCAGGAAGTATCTCGTCGGAGGACTTGATCAAATACGCTCACCGGATCAGTGCCAGTAACGCCGTCTGCGCGCCGCTCAACTGGGTCCCAGGTCCGGATCATGTTCATGTTTGAGACCGGGAAAAGACGGCGTTTGTGACTGACCTTTGGGTTTTCCCTCAGGCGACCCGCGCAGACCGTATCCCACCGACCTGGAGATGCGCAGCGGCACCTTGGGGGCCATGGCCAATCTGCCCTCCAACGGGGTGAATGGGCACCTGCCGGGCGACGCCCTGGCCGCGGGGAGGCTTCCAGGTGAGCGCGGCGGGGGCAGGTTTTGTGACGCCGTGTTAGTGTTTGTCGTTTGTGTATGTGATGGTATTTGTCTTGTTTGTGTTTGTGATGTTGATTGTGTTGTTTGTGTTGTTGTGGTGTTTGTGATGTTGATTGTGTTGTTGTGGTGTTTGTGTTTGTGATGTTGATTGTGTTGTTTGTGTTGTTGTGGTGTTTGTGATGTTGATTGTGTTGTTGTGGTGTTTGTGTTTGTGATGTTGATTGTGTTGTTTGTGTTGTTGTGGTGTTTGTGATGTTGATTGTGTTGTTGTGGTGTTTGTGTTTGTGATGTTGATTGTGTTGTTTGTGTTGTTGTGGTGTTTGATGTTGATTGTGTTGTTGTGGTGTTTGTGTTTGTGATGTTGTTTGTGTTGTTGTGGTGTTTGTGTTTGTGATGTTGATTGTGTTGTTTGTGTTGTTGTGGTGTTTGTGATGTTGATTGTGTTGTTGTGGTGTTTGTGTTTGTGATGTTGTTTGTGTTTGTGATGTTGTTTGTGTTGTTGTTTGTGGTGTTTGTGTTTGTGATCGATAATCGTGATTCTTAATCCCTTGACAGATGTGAAATGTCAAAACGTCTTGTACTGCATGAAAGTTCACTTCACTTTTTCCATGTCGCTCGACTCGATTAAAAACGTAGCGTATCTTCATGGCGACCTCTCACGCCGCCGTCTTAACGCCCCCGTGTCCCCTTCGCAGACGTGCTGGCGCCTCACTACCCGTGGCAGTCCCAGGACGCCTCGGCGGGGCTGCTTCCCCCGCACCACGGCGCCGACCTGGGCCTGGAGCCGCCGGGGCACAACAAGGAGAACGAGGAGGACGTGGAGAACATGTCCACCGACTCGTCCAGCAGCAGCAGCGACTCGGACTGAAACCACCCCACGTGACGGCGAGACGTTTACGAGACTTTGGAACAGCAAAAGATCTGCTCCTACGCAACAAACTGGACATATATTATTATTATTACCGTATTTTCCGGACTATAAGTCGCACCAGCCCAAAAATGCAAAATAGAGAAGAAAAAAACATATAAGTCGCACTGGAGTATGAGTATAAATATAAGTATAAGTCGCCCTCCGGCCAAAACTATGAAAAAAGGTGCAACTTATAGTCCGGAAAATACGTTATTATTATTATTATTATTATTATTATGAGCCTGATTTATTCAAGTTTGAACTCTTAAAAAATGAGACAAAATTTGACGTTATTTTTAAAGGCTCTAGATTATGGTTCTCAAATAATAAGATATATAAAATACAATGCTGTTGTTTTGGGGCGATATTTTTGTAATGTCATACGTTTTAATGTAAATAGAAATGTACATACTCCAGGATGTAAATAAATGTTTTCAGAAGAACATCATGTGCTTTAGAGTATTTTAATATTTTTTTGTTCTTATTTTATCATTAAACTCTTGAGTAAAATGTTTGGTCACTTCTTCTGCTTCTGTGTTTTATGGTATCCAAGTGTTGCATTACATTACTCCAGCTGGCCTTCTCCCACGCCAGACTGTGTTGTTGTTGTTGTTGTTGTTGTTGTTGTTTTATGGCGGTTGGCATCCGAGTGTTGCATTACCGCCAGACTTTATTCCTGGCGGCTGGTATCCAAGCGTTACATTGCCGCCAGCGTTGTTGTTGTTGTTTTATGGCGGTTGGTATTCCGTCGTCAAAGTTGCAAAGTTGTTGAACGATTCCTTCTCGCTTTGATCCCGTGAGCTTTGAAGACAATGAAACTTTAATTATTTTTTTTATTTTTATGGTACAGCGCAAAACACTTATTTTGAAGACGGAAGAAAACACCATAGAAGAACTACAGTAGGTGGCGGTAAATCCATCTTTTCAGTCGGCCCCTCACCGCCGTTAAAAGCAAAACAACAACATAAACGCGGTGGTACGAGTCAGCACCACGCAGAGTGCAGTCCGTGTGTGATAAAACGGAAGTAACGTGCGTAACGCTGTATTTACCGCAGTGTCGCGCATATTCCGCACCGTCCCAGAGCCTGTGCGGCGCGTGGACACTTTTGTTAATCTCCCGCGCCAGAAAAAACGTTTGAAAATCTCTGTTTTACGCGATAAATATTTGTGGAAAATGAATGACTGAAGACCCCGCTCTGCCGATGACTGCGCATGCGCCGTGCCTGCTGTACAGAAGACATGGCGACCTCCCTGATCTGCGGCCGTCTGTCGGTTTGCCTCCGAAACACCGGGGCTAGGAGCACCCTGAGCTCCGCCACGAAGGTGGGTCCGCGCCCACATGAACGCGCGGGTCTCGAGCTTCGCGGACGTGTGTGTTTGATGCGTGTGCGTCGTTTCTGAAGCCGACAATAGCGCGAGAACGAGCAGGGTCAAAAGTGACATTAGCACAGCTCCCATAGAGAATGCGTTGTTTTGGCTAATGCCGTTAGCATGTGGGGGAAAGTGTCAATCATCTACGCGTCAAACTGATGAACGTGCGGGTTAAATCCACGCACGCGGCTTGTGTCTGTGTGAGGCGTTGTGTGAAGTTTGTGTGTCCGTTTCCTCCTCTTTGTGTGTCTTATTGCCTCCTCTTTACAGCGTGTTGTCTTTGTTGAGCTAAAGTGACCTCCAGATGCTAACACCGCGTCTGCTGCGGGGATGTGCCCGAGCACCTGCCGCGTTCTCCCGCTGCGTCCTGGCCTCTCTGTCCCCCAGCCTCTGTCTCTGTCCCCCGGCCTCTGTCCCGTCCTCTGTCCCTGTTCCTATCCCGTCCTCTGTGCCCCCGGCCCCTGTCCCCCGGCCTCTGTCTCTCGGCCTCTGTCTCTGTCCCGGGGGAAAGTTGTCTTTGCTCTAATCCTTCAGACTGAGCCTCTGTGTCACAGCAGATTTAAAGATATTTAAAACGCAACGCTGCAGAAGGAAAATAAGAATGAGACACTGAGATTAAACAAGTCACTGACACAACCTGCGTTTCCATGGAAACCATTTAAACACTTAAGACTGAACTGAGATGAGATGAGACACCTTTGTGTCTGTGGTGTTAAGACTATATTCCTTTTTATGGTCCATAATACTTTACAGGCTTGAATTACAATCATTTATAGTGCGGCTGCAACTAATTATTAATTTGCACTAATAACTAACTAAACAATTAATCGTATTGTAGGCTGCATGGAGATGTTTAAACACTTAAGCCAGATAATGATAGAATATACTAACTAAAGGCTTATAGAGAGTTAATATCTCAATTTTTATTATTTTTTTGTTGAGTTTTCTGATAAAAATAGGAGTCAATTCAACAGAAATGTGTTAAAATATATTGTTACATTTATTATTTGAGGTTTAATTATCAGGTGAATGTGCAACGCTGTAAAACAACTACCGGTCAACTAATTCAGTAATCGAACAATCGCTTTCTGGACAAACAGAACAAAACTCGCTGACCCGTTTATGACGAACAAGAATCTCATCAAAACGACTCAGGAAACTCTTACTTTTCCATGTCTTTATTTAAGGAAAAGCGGTAATGATGTATAATAATGAACCTTTAGACAAATATAAGTATGACAGATGATATCTTTAGGCTGATGTCCATCTGCAGACTCACTGACAGTGGACAGAGTGACGTCCATCTGCAGACGCACTGGACAGAGTGACGTCCATCTGCAGATGCACTGGACAGAGTGACGTCCATCTGCAGATGCACTGGGAGTGGACACACAGATAAAACACACGTTCTCCTGACCACGTACAGCTGGACAGAAACATGGACATTTACTGTTTAAAGTGGAAAAAAACATTTAGTCTTAAACTTGAATAATATATTAAAAAAATATACTTTATTCAGCTTTATGAGTGTTTTTTCATATGTAAAATTTGTGTTTTTGATGAAATATCCTCTAAGATGAGATGACCTTTTATTTATCCCGCGATGGGGGAAACTCCAGTGTCCCAGCACAGATCAGGCTCAGAAGTATATGAATAAAAAACGATAACTTAGAAATAACGTAATCTTAACAATAACGCTCTTATTTACAGCTGTTATAATATATCCTCCAGCAGCGCCTTCATCTGGGTCAAATTGATTAAATCTCATATTCACATCGATTAACCAATAACCGCTACAATAATCGATAAGCAAAATAATCTATAGCTAAATGATCATTGCAGGGATATTTTTTATTTTAACTTTACTCATTATATTTTTAATCGGCTGTTTTTTTCCACTTCTACTTTCAAGTGTGTGACTATAAAAAGCCTGTGCCGATAAGATTAAATGTGATCATCAGCAGTCGTCGTCGTCGTAGTAACGGTACGAATGCACCGTGCAGCCGCTTGTAAAGCAGAATGCATTTGTCGCCGTGGTCACAAACCTGGTCCTTTTCTCATTTTGAATCCGCACGTGGCCTTTAGAACCCGACACCAGGGGCCCGACTTCTATTTCTGTCCAGCCGAGTTTGGCCCCGGAGCCCGTTGTTGTCTAAACACCAGCAGAAGTGTAAGACGAGGCCTCGCGGAGGTAGAACCACCACCGCCACGACTCGCCCGTAACCAGGCCTTATGCCCGCCGTCACCACGGAAACATTTGAAACAAAAATCTGATTTGGGCCGTTCACAGTGTGATGAAAAAGTCAGATCCAGGTCACATTTGGGCAAAAAAATCGGATTCAACCTGCAGTGTGAATTACCGTATTTTCCAGACTATAAGTCGCACCAGCCAAAAAAATCATAATAGAGAAGGAAAAAATATATATAAGTTGCACTGGAGTATGAAATGCAGTTGCAAGTGTAAAAATATTATCACATATAAGTCGCTCTGGAGTCCATCCATCCACAGTATAAGTATAAATATAAGTATAAGGTGCGACTTATTGTCTGTAAAATACGGTATACATTTTTGGGCATATCGCCGACCTCTAAAATATTCATTGAATTTCAATTGTGCTCGGAATAAACCAAATAAACGCTGCAACAATTAAACATGTAAGAATGTAATCATAACTCTGAGAGGTAGAGCTCCCTTCTCAGATTGTATGCTTTCTTTTTTATGCTAATAAGTCCGTGTAATCGCACACAAAAACGTGTAATGTTGTAAAATATTTTTAAAAAGAGCCAGGGTTTCTCAGGAGAGTTTGTCTTTTCCGCTCATAGACAGCAGGGGGCGACGACGGAGACTTCAAACGCCCTGAAAACACATATTTAACCTTCACAGGGACTTGCAAAGACGTTCAACAAGGTGAAAATGTTACTTAGTTCTTCTTTAACCAGCAAAACATATCATTGGCTGAATTTAGGCCCCGTTCCCTGCTTTTTACTGACGTTTAACGCTGCCGACGTGGCTTCTCTTTTGCTGTACTCACGAGGGTTCCCTTGTCCTCAGATTCTGGGCGGCTCGTCGGGCCTGCTGGCTCAGTGCTGCCCCCCTCAGCCGCCTCACTGTCGGCAGCAGCAGAGGGCGCTGTCCATACACGAGTACATGAGCATCGGGCTGCTGAAGGAGGCCGGCATCTCCGTCCCCGAGGGGAAAGTGGCCGGCTCGTCGGAGGAGGCCTACGCCGTCGCCAAGGAGATCGGTCAGTGTCCCCGCGGTCGTCTCGCGAAAGAAACGGCGTGGCGATGCCGTCCGACGCAACAAACGGTATCGCGGCGAACTAAATGTGTCGCAGCGACGCTCAGATTCTCCAGAAAGTCATGGTTTTTAAAATGAAAATGTTGAAAAATGGCAGATTTTAGTCTAAATTTGCCTCATATTTGTTCGTGTTCTGTCTCTAAGTTTTTGTTTTAATGTAACTGAAATTATTGTCACAAATAGATTACCGTATTTTCTGGACTATAAGTCACACCTTTTTTTTCATAGTTTTGGCCGGGGTACGAGTTAAAGTATATTATACTTATATACTTTTACTCCGAAGCGACTTATATGTGATATTATTTGTTATTTTCACACTGGCAACTGCATTTCATACCCCAGTGCGACTTTTGTATGTTTTTTTCTTCTCTATTATGCATTTTTTGACTGGTGCGATTTATAATCCGGGAAATACGGTAATCAACTCATTGTGACCACTCATTTTGATAATCGTAATAGTCGCCTGGACTTTATGGACTCTAAAATGCACACCAGAAGACCTTTTGTAACAAAGACAGTGAGCTTATTTAACCAAAATGACAAAAAACTTCATGAATGATCCACTTCAGCCTTCAGTCACCGTATTTCAACGTGTATTTGATTTAAAATGTATTCAAAAGTCTCTAGTCAAAAATCACATCTTAATAATTCCCAATGTTGTGATTGTAAACGTTTCCAAATTAGAGACGGCAAACGACAAGAGCCTTAAAGATCTGTTTGTAATAAACGGGGAAAGGAGGGGTAGGAGCTTTTTAAAGGTTTCTAAAAAAATTTAAAAAAGGAACATTCTAGACGGAGCAGAAGTGACATGATGATCTCAGAATATCACAAAATATAACAAATCCAGTTTTAGTGGAAGTGAAAGCCTCAGACACCAGAGCTCAGTTTAAACACTTTTACATTGTGTTTTATGTATGCAATTGGACATAATGATGAAAAATCCTTTATTTTGGCTTTACTGGACAAGTGCTCGACACGGCGATCCTCACAATAGTTTTTCATTTAATTTTGGATATATTACCAATTTTACCCCAAATTATAGTTTGAGGAGCTCGAATACAATTTTGAGGCTTGAAATTTGTTAATATTTTTCCAGCTTTTGTAATAGAAAAAGCAAATGAACATTTCTACCCTGGGAAACGCAATAAGAGATCAGACTCTGAATAAAAGTATAAGACATAATATAATTCATATTGTGAAATTAGCTGCATGTGACTTGAATTGTGAGGAAGTGTTTTGTTGCACAATCAATGTTTCAAACTTTGACCTAGTAAATGTCACACTTTTGTAACAATTAAACAACAAAAGCCAAAATATCAAACTTAAAAAAAAAAAAAAATCAGTTTCAGTACAACTGTGCGCAGCTGTTTATCTGCAGTGTTTTTACAATGCCAAATACTATGTTTTCTTGTACATGATCCTTGTTTATTTGTATTATTTACTATAATTTTTTCTGTGCTCGAGTATTTATACATTTTATTTATTTACTTTATCTTTTAATTTTATTTCTTTTAATCATTTGTATTTTATTTATTTCTTATTTATCCTATTCATTTTATTAATTTCTTATTTATTTAATTTTTGTGTGTTTAAAATAATTTGAATGTGTCTTATTGCAGTTGTGTAAAATAATTATTTATGGTTTTATTTTTTTATATTGTGATTTGAATTAATTTTCTTTCTTTCTTTATGTATTTCTTTATTGAAAGCACTTGAGTGGCATTTTGTATGACTTGTGCTGTACAAACCCGTCTGGATTGATGGTTGTCATGTGACCTTCTGTGTGTTTCAGGCACGAAGGACCTGGTGGTCAAGGCCCAGGTTTTGGCCGGAGGTCGAGGAAAGGGCACGTTTGAGGGCGGACTCAAGGGAGGAGTCAAGATCGTTTACTCGTGAGTCCGAACCCGAAGCCCAGAGTCTGATCCAAGTGACAATCCCACGTGGAGAATAACCATCTTAACATGTCTCTGGCGTTTCCCTGACATGAACTAGTCACTGCTTAAAGGGCGGGGCCAAAGTCTAATTATGACCTCATTCATGGGACGATCTGTTGTTTCGGGGGAAATTGTCATGTTTGTGATGCTCTAATTTACTGTTTAATGCATCTTTTTTGCTCACACACTTTTAACCTCCCCCTTCTACCGTATTTTCCGGACTATAAGTCGCACCGGCCCAAAAATGCATAATAGAGAAGAAAAAAAACATATAAGTCTCACTGGAGTATAAGTCGCATTTTTGCAAACGTATAGCTACATGAGTGTCTGGTACGTTAACGTAACATATGAACAGTTATTCAGATAACTATAGCATAAAGAACATGCTAACAAGTTTAGCAAAGCATCAGTTTTACCCCAAATCACTAAATCCACTGAATTCTTCTTCCTCTGTGTCACTTCTAAACAACTCCACAAACTCCAGAGGAAGAGGAAGTGCAGATTCTTCTTCTGCATCGTTTAGAGCCTAGAGCGCCCTCTTGTGGTCAGTGTGAAAATAAGGAATATCACATATAAGTTGCACTCTGGCCAAAACTATGAAAAAAGGTGGGGCTTACCGTAATAGCTTTTTATTTTTTCCCCCTGCACAATGGGTCGGGGGCGGGGTTTTTTTTATAATGCAGGGCGGGTTGTAAAATGCTGCTCTTTTCTCTGTGAATTTGAGTCCGATTGTGATAAAACATGCGTAATTTGGCAGCTTAACGCGTCCGTGTGATGATGATTCACCCTTGTTCGCCTCCTCCGTGTCTGGCTCTGCTCCCGCCGCACTGAGAGCGAGCGAGGATGCCACACCCAGTTTATTTGAAGTGATTATTGGTTCTTGTTTTAATTTGTTAAACAGTCTCATTGCTCGGGTGCAGATCGCGCACGTTGTCACCAGTTAAGAGCTCTCAGACGCTTCTTCAGACCGACTCAAAACCGCAGATCCGTAATTTAAGCTATTGCCTTTCCGCACACAGCCTTTGAACAGCCTACAGTCTTGATTTAAAAGCCTTTAAAATCCAAAGGAAACCAAACCAGCTGTTAGTACATTTCAGATGAGTCATTATTTGATGTATTTTGGTATGTTTTTGTTCACTTTTGGTCTCCTTGCGCTCGTTCGTCTGCCCCCTGCAGGCCTGAGGAGGCGCGGGACATTTCCTCTCAGATGATTGGTCGAAAGCTGTACACGAAGCAGACGGGAGAAGCAGGACGCATCTGCAACGAAGTGTTCATCTGTGAGCGCCGGTATCCACGACGAGAGTACTACTTCGCCATCGCCATGGAGAGGTCCTACCAGGTCAGTGTCACGTTCACTACAGCGCAGAGAGGTCCTACCGGGTCAGTATCACGTTTACTACAGCGCAGAGGTCCTACCAGGTCTGTCACGTTTACTACAGCGCAGAGAGGTCCTACCAGGTCAGTGTCACGTTCACTACAGCGCAGAGAGGTCCTACCGGGTCAGTATCACGTTTACTACAGCGCAGAGAGGTCCTACCGGGTCTGTCACGTTTACTACAGCGCAGAGAGGTCCTACCAGGTCAGTGTCACGTTCACTACAGCGCAGAGAGGTCCTACCGGGTCAGTATCACGTTTACTACAGCGCAGAGAGGTCCTACCGGGTCTGTCACGTTTACTACAGCGCAGAGAGGTCCTACCAGGTCAGTGTCACGTTCACTACAGCGCAGAGAGGTCCTACCGGGTCAGTATCACGTTTACTACAGCGCAGAGAGGTCCTACCGGGTCAGTATCACGTTTACTACAGCGCAGAGAGGTCCTACCAGGTCAGTATCACGTTTACTACAGCGCAGAGAGGTCCTACCGGGTCAGTGTCACGTTCACTACAGCGCAGAGAGGTCCTACCGGGTCAGTATCACGTTTACTACAGCGCAGAGAGGTCCTACCAGGTCAGTATCACGTTTACTACAGCGCAGAGAGGTCCTACCGGGTCAGTATCACGTTTACTACAGCGCAGAGGTCCTACCAGGTCTGTCACGTTTACTACAGCGCAGAGAGGTCCTACCAGGTCAGTGTCACGTTCACTACAGCGCAGAGAGGTCCTACCGGGTCAGTATCACGTTTACTACAGCGCAGAGAGGTCCTACCGGGTCTGTCACGTTTACTACAGCGCAGAGAGGTCCTACCAGGTCAGTGTCACGTTCACTACAGCGCAGAGAGGTCCTACCGGGTCAGTATCACGTTTACTACAGCGCAGAGAGGTCCTACCGGGTCAGTATCACGTTTACTACAGCGCAGAGAGGTCCTACCAGGTCAGTATCACGTTTACTACAGCGCAGAGAGGTCCTACCGGGTCAGTATCACGTTTACTACAGCGCAGGGAGGTCCTACCGGGTCAGCGTCACGTTTACTACAGCGCAGGGAGGTCCTACCGGGTCAGTGTCACGTTTACTACAGCGCAGGGAGGTCCTACCGGGTCAGCGTCACGTTTACTACAGCGCAGGGAGGTCCTACCGGGTCAGCGTCACGTTTACTACAGCGCAGGGAGGTCCTACCGGGTCAGCGTCACGTTTACTACAGCGCAGGGAGGTCCTACCGGGTCAGCGTCACGTTTACTACAGCGCAGAGAGGTCCTACCGGGTCAGCGTCACGTTTACTACAGCGCAGAGAGGTCCTACCGGGTCAGTCTCACGTTTACTACAGCGCAGAGAGGTCCTACCGGGTCAGTATCACGTTTACTACAGCGCAGGGAGGTCCTACCGGGTCAGTATCACGTTTACTACAGCGCAGAGAGGTCCTACCGGGTCAGTATCACGTTTACTACAGCGCAGGGAGGTCCTACCGGGTCAGTGTCACGTTTACTACAGCGCAGAGAGGTCCTACCGGGTCAGTGTCACGTTTACTACAGCGCAGAGAGGTCCTACCGGGTCAGCGTCACGTTTACTACAGCGCAGGGAGGTCCTACCGGGTCAGCGTCACGTTTACTACAGCGCAGGGAGGTCCTACCGGGTCAGTATCACGTTTACTACAGCGCAGGGAGGTCCTACCGGGTCAGTGTCACGTTTACTACAGCGCAGAGAGGTCCTACCGGGTCAGTATCACGTTTACTACAGCGCAGAGAGGTCCTACCGGGTCAGTATCACGTTTACTACAGCGCAGAGAGGTCCTACCGGGTCAGTGTCACGTTTACTACAGCGCAGAGAGGTCCTACCGGGTCAGCGTCACGTTTACTACAGCGCAGAGAGGTCCTACCGGGTCAGTATCACGTTTACTACAGCGCAGAGAGGTCCTACCGGGTCAGTATCACGTTTACTACAGCGCAGGGAGGTCCTACCGGGTCAGCGTCACGTTTACTACAGCGCAGGGAAGTCCTACCGGGTCAGCGTCACGTTTACTACAGCGCAGAGAGGTCCTACCAGGTCAGTATCACGTTTACTACAGCGCAGAGAGGTCCTACCAGGTCTGTCACGTTTACTACAGCGCAGAGAGGTCCTACCGGGTCAGTATCACGTTTACTACAGCGCAGAGAGGTCCTACCGGGTCAGTGTCACGTTTACTACAGCGCAGAGAGGTCCTACCGGGTCAGCGTCACGTTTACTACAGCGCAGAGAGGTCCTACCGGGTCAGTATCACGTTTACTACAGCGCAGAGAGGTCCTACCGGGTCAGTATCACGTTTACTACAGCGCAGAGAGGTCCTACCGGGTCAGTATCACGTTTACTACAGCGCAGGGAGGTCCTACCGGGTCAGCGTCACGTTTACTACAGCGCAGGGAAGTCCTACCGGGTCAGCGTCACGTTTACTACAGCGCAGAGAGGTCCTACCAGGTCAGTATCACGTTTACTACAGCGCAGAGAGGTCCTACCAGGTCTGTCACGTTTACTACAGCGCAGAGAGGTCCTACCGGGTCAGTATCACGTTTACTACAGCGCAGAGAGGTCCTACCGGGTCAGTGTCACGTTTACTACAGCGCAGAGAGGTCCTACCGGGTCAGCGTCACGTTTACTACAGCGCAGAGAGGTCCTACCGGGTCAGTATCACGTTTACTACAGCGCAGAGAGGTCCTACAGGGCTGACTCATTCATTTGCAGGGACTGTAGAGACCAGCAGGTGGCAGTATAAATCTATGGCATGAAAATCCTTTCATTTTCCAAGCTCAGGTAAAAGAACAAACTATTAAGATTAAGATGATCCTTTATTGTCCCACATGAGGAAATTTCATTGTTGCAACACAGGTAGATACAGAGGTAGATACAGAAGAAAAGAACAGATCACTTAATAGGAAGTTTGAAAAATACTTTCAGTAGAAGATCTCTTATAAACAAAAACTCCTATAGACAAAACCTTCCATTTCCCAACAAGGGATGGAGGGGAAAAATAATAAAGATAAAAATGCATATATACATACATACATACATACCATTGCATGTGATCACGATTATTTAAATTTGTAAATTGAGGATTGATTGAAAACATTGACAAATATACTTACACACTCAAGGAAAATGTTTGAATTTGCATAAACGTAGACAAACATCCATAAGATGTAACTGAATCCTTTGTTGTTTTTCCCGCTGGTTCCTCCTGTGAAATCCATGGCTCTGTGGTCTGAATGATTACAGTGTTTTGTATAAGGGCTGCACATTTATATAAGTAAGTAAGTAAGAGTAAGAGTTTATTGTCCACACTTGTTGCAACGAAGGTAGATACAGAGGAAAAGGACAGATCACTTATAGGAAGTTTAAAAAACACTCTTAAGAGAAGAACTCTTATAAACAAAACTCTTATAAACAAAAACTCCTATAGACAAAACCTCATTTCTTAATGAGGAATTAGGGGAATTCCTCATTAAGAAATGAATATGGAGGGGAAAAATAAATAAAGATACAAATTAAAATAAAATATAAAATAAAAACAGCTAGCGTAAGACAAGATAATACTAATAATACTAATAATACTAATAATAATAATAATAAAAATGGTAAAATAAACACACCATTTTCATCAGTTATATGCACATGAATTTGACACTATTGCATGTGAGTACGACAGTAATTGCACATGAATAACAATGATAAACTTCAATATAAGGGCTGCACATTTATATAACGATGATAAAGTCAGAAACACGTGAAGAGGTTTCGAGCAGCTTCTGACGTCAAAGAACAGCCTCGATTTAAACTTCCGCCGTCTGAATCAGAGAAACACAGAAGTTTTTTTCATTTTTGTTGCCGTCCTCCACTGTTTATCCATTTTTATGATCATGTGGATTGGATTTTATCAAAGAAGAATTGATCATTTTTTGGCTGCACTGAAATACAATTTGCTTTTTTGAAAATATTGCTGTACAAAGAGTGAACAGATGAGTTTGTTTCATTTTGAGATTTCATTTGTGTGAAATGTATCAATCAGCCTGATACATCGGCTCAAAAATATCTGCTGTGGAGGAAAGTAACGACCTACAAAAGTAAAAGTACTGCAGTTTAAAGTATAGTACATATCCCAACTGTTTTTACTTCATTAGAGTTTACGTTAGGCTGAGCAAAATAATATGTCTGTTTGCCGTAACCCGACCGACCCGCTATGAAACTAGCCGACTGAAAAAAAAATATCAGCATTTTGTTGAAAAAACGGCAATCTTTTATTTTACAATTATTTTGCCGACTCACCGACCAGTCTTTCCTAAACCACCCTGTCAAATATTTTTGTCACACTGGTAAACCTGACTTTCATCTCAAAGGACTGATAACGCACCGCGTGACACAGTCCTCCACATGCGTCTGTAACAAAACATAGCGCGCGTAGGAGTCGTCACATTGCCTTTTTCAAGTTGGTTTGCCCTCGTCGGCGCCACTGACATCTCCATTGTAATGTCACCCTCTGTCAGGGGGTGAAATTTGACTTACGCAAATGCATTCTGGGATTGAAACACGCCCAGCAGCGTCATCACAACAAACATGGCAGCGCAACCCCGCTCGTCTTCGCTACCAAAATAAAGGATAGCGGCGTACAAAAGGTCGATTGAAATTTCTTAAAATCGTGAGATTCAGTCTCCCGATCGGGTTGATAGAGACGTTTTCCGTCATTGACTGTTGAAGCCTGACCCCTGGTGGTCACTCCGACTCAAAAAATGACAACATTTTGAGCTTTTTTTTTTGCCTTCAAAGTAAAAAAAAATAAGAATTTGCCTACCGTCCGATCCAGATGAAAAATGTTGACTCGGGTTACAGCAAACAGACAATTTATTTGGGGTAGCCTTAGATACTTTTTAGTTTTTCTTTTGTACATTTGAGAGCAGGAATCTACTATCGACTGCACTGCATTTTGAACTGGACTGATAATTAGAAAGTACTTATTTCATTTAATTTTTAACAGATTTACAGTGTAAATGTTTGGATTTTAAGACCCACATTTGAGCAAACAAAAATATAGATGTAAAATTCACTAGAAATGTTATGAAATTGCTGGTTTAAATCAAAGAAATCTAATTTTTTAACACTTAACAGCTCTCAAAATCTGAAATACTTTTGTTTATATTTTTTATGTGCTACCTTTACTTAACTTTTCCCTTTTTATCTGTACTTTTACTTTTAATAACAAACTGTAGCATTTCTTCCACCACTGACAATGATGAAGTTTAAATTCTAAGCACATTTTCTTTTTTATATAACGCTGACTAAGAATATCGAGTTTGTAGTCGTAGTTTAATTTCCCTGTCAAACCTACAACCAACGTTTTTGAGCTACAACATAAGATTTTCTGCACCATTTTCATGTCTTTCATTCGTGCCATATAAACGATATCAGTGAAATGCAGTTAGAAGGACAAAAAATGTATGAGAACGAGCAAAAAGACGATAAATCTTGTGTTTTATTGCTGCTTTTCCCCATGAACCTTTGATCACAAACTGCAAACCTGGCGGCGCCTCATAAATGGGATGTGGCACAGTGTTCCCGCATGGCTCCGCCCTGCTCTAACCCGTGCCCCGCCCCTTCTCTCCTCAGGGCCCCGTGCTGATCGGCAGCTCTCAGGGCGGCGTGAACATCGAGGACGTCGCGGCAGAGAACCCCGACGCCATCGTGAAGGAGCCCATCGACATCGTGGAGGGCATCAAGATGGAGCAGGCCGTGCGGGTGAGCTTCATTTACCCGTCTCTGCACCTCAGAGACCAAAAACAGACATTTCATCTTGAAATGCAGTTTAAAATAATAACAGATGAGAGAACATGGTGAATAGGTGTACGTATGCTAACGCTAACACCTTCAGCTACATGACGTATGCTAACGCTAACACATTCAGCTACATGACGTATGCTAACGCTAACACCTTCAGCTACATGAGGCACAGACAGAACTGTGGTAAGTGTCTGGTATGTTAACGTAACATATGAACAGTTATTCAGATAACTATAGCATAAAGAACATGCTAACAAGTTTACCAAAGCATCAGTTTTACCCCAAATCACTAAATCCATTGAAAAAATGTTCCTTGGTCAACACCAGACAATAGGCACCACGGCAAAAGCACATGTTTAGTTTAGTTTAGTTTACAGTTGTGCGCTGAAGAGAAAGCTGCGTTCATACCTCATGCATCGTCCTTGTTGAACACTTTGATTTGGTCCTGGTTTAGTTCCAGGATTTAGTCCCAATTTCAATGCAGTGTCTGCATAAGTGTGAACGTAGCCTCAACGTTGTTTTGAGTAGTTTTGACTGGTTCAGATTTTACTTGTACATACATTACTGCACTTGTTACTCTTTACAATTAATCACAATCTCGGTGTCACGTCTAAACAACTCCCCAAACTCCGGAGGAAGAGGAAGTGCAGATTCTTCTTTTGCATCGCTTAGAGCCTAGCGCGCCCTCTTGTGGCTGTCATGTGAAATGCGGTTGCCAGTGTGAAAATTACAAGTAATATCACACATAAGTCGCTCAAAACTATGAAAAAAGGTGCGACTTATAGTCTGGAAAATACGTTAGTTTTGACCGGGGTGAGACTTATACTTATATATTCCAGAGCGACTTTTTACTTTCACTCTTGCAACCGCATTTCATACTCCAGTGCGACTTGTATATGTTTTTTTCTTCTGTATTATGCATTTTTTGGCTGGTGCGACTTTTAGTCCGGAAAATACGGTATTAGGGTATGTAAAAAAAAAAAAAAATATGTGACTTTATAATCCTGAAAATACGGTACGTCGTTCAGAGTTTCAGCAGTGATTTGAGCGTTTGCGGTGATAAATGAACAACGCCAGATTTACTCCCACGGCAGTCTGAAAGTCTGCCTGAATTTCAGCTCCTCGTTTTTGTTGTGCGGTGAACAGAGGTTACGAGGGCGTTCTTGGACTCAGTGACCTCACAGTGACCTCACAGTGACCAGAGAAGATGTTTTTTTGTTTTCTGTGCCCGCTCTAAACCCGTGGTCATGGTTTTTCTCCTGAAGGTGGCAGAGAAGATGGGCTTTCCCGCGGCGTTGGTGAACGAAGCGGCGGAAAACATGATCAAACTGTACAACCTGTTCATCAAATACGACGCGTCCATGGTGGAGATCAACCCCATGGTGGAGGACGCCTCTGGCATCGGTAACACACCTGCACGCAACAACACACCTGCACGCAACAACACACCTGCACGCAACAACACACCTGCACGCAACAACACACCTGCACGCAACAACACGCCTGCACGCAACAACACGCCTGCACGCAACAACACGCCTGCACGCAACAACACGCCTGCACGCAACAACACGCCTGCACGCAACAACACGCCTGCACGCAACAACACGCCTGCACGCAACAACACGCCTGCACGCAACAACACGCCTGCACGCAACAACACGCCTGCACGCAACAACACTCCTGCACGCAACAACAAACCTGCACGCAACAGCACGCCTGCACGCAACAGCACGCCTGCACGCAACAACACGCCTGCACGCAACAACACACCTGCACGCAACAACACTCCTGCACACAACACGCCTGCACGCAACAACACGCCTGCACGCAACAACACGCCTGCACGCAATTTTCTCAACAAAACGAATGTCATTGATTTACATGGAATAATATGCCCCAATAAGCAATTGCCAATAGTTTGCGAGAAAGTCTCAACTTTTACAAACGCATGTCCTGTTTGCTGTTTATGATGGACGAAATGGCTTTAATTCTGTACATTCTGGTACTCAGTCTGTCCATAAGGAACCATTGAAAAACAATATCCACTTTTTATTTTTTATTTTTTATTTTTCCTGAAGTTATGCAATTTCGAGATATTGTCAAGCAAACAAAGTTTTTTCTCTGATATTCAGGAGCATTTCTCCGTCCATAAAAAATGACCTGTTTTACTTATAAGATGGTGTTTGGCATCGATCTTTTCTTCAGCCGTCACTGCAGTGGATTGAAATGTCTCTGGTTTCTCTCGTCCCTCAGTCATGTGCATGGACGCCAAGATCAACTTCGACTCGAACGCGGCGTATCGTCAGGACAAAGTGTTCGACCTGCGGGACTGGAGCCAGGAGGATCCCCGCGACCGGCAGGCGGCCAAGGCGGACCTCAACTACATCGGGCTGGATGGGACCATTGGCTGCTTAGGTCTGCAAGGGGGCGGGGCAAGCAGGGCGGGCTGCACCGGACCATCGGCTGCTTAGGTCTGCGAGGGGGCGGGGCAAGGTGGGCGGGCTGCACGGGACCATTGGATGCTTAGGTCTGCAAGGGGGCCGGAGCAAGGTGGGCAGGGCGGGACCATCGGCTGCTTAGGTCTGCGAGGGGGCGGGGCAAGGTGGGCGGGGCGGGACCATCGGCTCCTTAGTTCTGCGAGGGGGCGGGGCAAGGTGGGCGGGACCATCGGCTGCTTAAGTCTGCGAGGGGGCGGGGCAAGCAGGGCGGGCTGCACGGGACCATCGGCTGCTTAGGTCTGCGAGGCGGCGGGACCATCGGCTGCTTAGGTCTGCTTTAAATTAAAAATTAAAAATGATGATTGTGGCATTTTTAGAGGAAAAATGTAAGATCAATCTTTATGTATACAGTGAACCCTCGTTTATCGCGGGGGTTACGTTCCAAAACGAACCCGCGATAGACGAAATCCGCGAAGTTTTTTTCTAGTTATTATACAATGAAATACTCCATAAAACATTGATGCTCACACGCGCGCTCTCACCGGCCTCGCAAACTTCAATTTGGCAGCGGTTTTACGTACGTGTGCATATGAATCCATAACGTTATCGACACACAGGTAGAGAAGACGCGGAGAGACTGTTTAGCCAATCAGAATGCAGAACACAATGCATGATGAAAATCCGCGAAGCAGCGAGACCGTGAAAAGTGAACCGCGATATAGCGAGGGATCACTGTATATTATTTTATTTAGTATCTCTAAATTATTTAAGAAAATGGCAATTTGAAATGTCGTAAAACCAATATTTTGCCCGATCGTTTTTGGCTCTTTTTAGCTCTTAAAATGCAGTTTGTCCTCTTCTTCCCGTTTAAACCGCTATACAACCGACACGTCACTTTTACCCTGAGTAGAATGGGATGAACTCCATAAACCTGAAAGGATCTAGAGGAAGTTGGCAGACTAAAGGGCAGAGGAAAACTGGGGAGTCGTTTAGCAGACGTGACAAATGAGTTCAGCCAAAGTGGCGGTTATTAAAGCTGTTCCCGCCACTTCATTTCCCTTTGGGCGTGAACTTTTTAAGACTTTTACCAACGACGTCTCCTGCTCCGTTCGGCGCCTGAAATAAATGTGTTTTAATAACGATAATCGAGCCGCGTACTTTTAGGGGAAATATCTGCAAACAATGACCAAAAAAAGGATGAAGCAGACAGTCTGTGTCTCTCAAAAGGTGGATCTTTATTTACTCGTGCACGGTAAATAATCTGTCCTTAACAATGGAATCTGTCCCTACCCCAGAACAAATGACAAGACACTTGCTTTTAAAGGCAGTGGCGTAAACTGCCACGTACGCACAAAGCCCACAGAAACGGATGTGACATCTTATTCAGAGGTCCATCGGAGATGTTTTCACACCTAATCAAGTCCTGACGCACTAAATGGCTTGATACAGAGGCGCCGGACCATATTTATCACTAACTCATATTCTTATATCATCTGTACACAGGAAAACAACATAGATACGTTAGACATGACATGTCATGACCTATTTTTCCACAACAGTACTTGTTGCAGTGTCTGTTTTTCAACGATGAATCGACCATCGTGACCACGGACTCTACAACACAAAGACCTTTTTATAAGAAACACGAGATGGAGCCGTTATTTCATCAAAACGTCACGCGGTTTTGCGAATAATCCACTTTATTCGTAAATAAAGTCACCATATTTCAGTCTTCATTTGTTTAGGAATAAATATATAAAGAGTTGTCACTAAGGATTATTTTTGACTTGTTTTAAATATATTTTTAACCAAATAACGACTGAAATATGGCGACTGAAGGAATTTAGATAGAGAATATTTACAACTTAAGTGTATTATTTATGAAAATTAGGATTTTTTTATTATTTTTGGACATTTTGATTTAGTAATGTTGAAAAAAGGTGTCTTTGTGTGTGTTTTATAGTTCGTACAGTCCAGATAATAATTGCGACGACAAATACAAATACTTTTTCCGATCGTTTGACGCGTCGCCCTCTAAAACGATCGTCCGTCGCGCCCTTTCCACCTAACAACGACGGAATTAATGGCCGTCCTCGTTTCTGTCGCAGTGAACGGAGCGGGTCTCGCCATGGCCACGATGGACATCATCAAGCTCCACGGCGGAACCCCCGCCAACTTCTTGGACGTCGGGGGCGGAGCCACGGCGCATCAGGTGACCGAGGCCTTCAAGCTCATCACCTCCGACAAAAAGGTGAGCTGGTGATTAAAGGAGACGCATCGCGGGATCGAACTGTAACGGACGTACATCATGAGTTTACGTTTTGTCCATTATAAACTGTAACTTTGATCTAAAACGGCCCAGTACCGTATTATCCGGAGTATAAGTCGCACCAGCCAAAAAATGCATAATAGAGAAGAAAAAAACATAAGTTGCACTGGAGTATGAAATGCGGTTGCAAGTGTGAAAATAACAAATAATATCACATATAAGTCGCTACGGAGTATAAGTATATAAGTATAAATATAAGTATAAGTCACACCCCGGCCAAAATATGAAAAAAGGTGCAACTTATCGTCCGGAAAATACGGTAACTTCATTCAAAGTTTGATGAATCCTGGTCTGAAAGTCCTCTCCCTCCGAGCCTCAAAAACACAAAAATGCAGAATATTTGTCCGTTTGATAAAGACCTGACTTCCTGTTAACGCTGACCTGACTCCCTGGTAACGCTGACCTGACTTCCTGTTAACGCTGACCTGACTTCCTGTTAACGCTGACCTGATTTCCTGTTAACGCTGACCTGACTTCCTGTTAATGCTGACCTGACTTCCTGTTAACGCTGACCTGACTCCCTGTTAACGCTGACCTGACTTCCTGTTAATGCTGACCTGACTTCCTGTTAACGCTGACCTGACTCCCTGTTAACGCTGACCTGACTCCTTGTTAACGCTGACCTGACTTCCTGTTAACGCTGACCTGACTTCCTGTTAACGCTGACCTGACTTCCTGTTAACGCTGACCTGACTCCCTGGTAACGCTGACCTGACTCCCTGTTAACGCTGACCTGACTTCCTGTTAACGCTGACCTGACTTCCTGTTAACGCTGACCTGACTTCCTGTTAACGCTGACCTGACTTCCTGTTAACGCTGACCTGACTTCCTGTTAACGCTGACCTGACTCCCTGTTAACGCTGACCTGACTCCCTGTTAACGCTGACCTGACTCCCTGTTAACGCTGACCTGACTCCCTGTTAACGCTGACCTGACTCCCTGTTAACGCTGACCTGACTCCCTGTTAACGCTGACCTGACTTTCTGTTAACGCTGACCTGACTTCCTATTAACGCTAACCTGACTTCCTGTTAACGCCGACCTGACTTCCTGTTAACGCTGACCTGATTTCCTGTTAACGCTGACCTGACTTCCTGTTAACGCTGACCTGACTTCCTGTTAACGCTGACCTGACTTCCTGTTAACGCTGACCTGATTTCCTGTTAACGCTGACCTGATTTCCTGTTAACGCTGACCTGACTCCCTGGTAACGCTGACCTGACTCCCTGTTAACGCTGACCTGACTTCCTGTTAACGCTGACCTGACTTCCTGTTAACGCTGACCTGACTTCCTGTTAACGCTGACCTGACTTCCTGTTAATGCTGACCTGACTTCCTGTTAACGCTGACCTGACTCCCTGTTAACGCTGACCTGACTTCCTGTTAATGCTGACCTGACTTCCTGTTAACGCTGACCTGACTCCCTGTTAACGCTGACCTGACTCCTTGTTAACGCTGACCTGACTTCCTGTTAACGCTGACCTGACTTCCTGTTAACGCTGACCTGACTCCCTGGTAACGCTGACCTGACTCCCTGTTAACGCTGACCTGACTCCCTGTTAATGCTGACCTGACTTCCTGTTAACGCTGACCTGACTCCCTGTTAACGCTGACCTGACTCCCTGTTAACGCTGACCTGACTCCCTGTTAACGCTGACCTGACTCCCTGTTAACGCTGACCTGACTCCCTGTTAACGCTGACTTGACTCCCTGTTAACGCTGACCTGACTCCTTGTTAACGCTGACCTGACTTCCTGTTAACGCTGACCTGACTTCCTGTTAACGCTGACCTGACTCCCTGTTAACGCTGACCTGACTCCTTGTTAACGCTGACCTGACTTCCTGGTAACGCTGACCTGACTCCCTGTTAACGCTGACCTGACTCCCTGTTAACGCTGACCTGACTCCCTGTTAACGCTGACCTGACTCCTTGTTAACGCTGACCTGACTTCCTGTTAACGCTGACCTGACTCCCTGTTAACGCTGACCTGACTCCCTGGTAACGCTGACCTGACTCCCTGGTAACGCTGACCTGACTCCCTGGTAACGCTGACCTGACTCCCTGTTAACGCTGACCTGACTCCCTGGTAACGCTGACCTGACTCCCTGTTAACGCTGACCTGACTTTCTGTTAACGCTGACCTGACTCCCTGTTAACGCTGACCTGACTCCCTGTTAACGCTGACCTGACTTTCTGTTAACGCTGACCTGACTTCCTGGTAACGCTGACCTGACTCCCTGTTAACGCTGACCTGACTTCCTGTTAACGCTGACCTGACTTCCTGTTAACGCTGACCTGACTTCCTGTTAACGCTGACCTGATTTCCTGTTAACGCTGACCTGACTTCCTGTTAACGCTGACCTGACTCCCTGTTAACGCTGACCTGACTCCCTGTTAACGCTGACCTGACTTCCTGTTAACGCTGACCTGACTCCCTGTTAACGCTGACCTGACTCCCTGTTAACGCTGACCTGACTCCCTGTTAACGCTGACCTGACTCCCTGTTAACGCTGACCTGACTCCCTGTTAACGCTGACCTGACTTTCTGTTAACGCTGACCTGACTTTCTGTTAACGCTGACCTGACTTCCTGTTAACGCCGACCTGACTTCCTGTTAACGCCGACCTGACTCCCTGTTAACGCCGACCTGACTCCCTGTTAACGCCGACCTGACTTCCTGTTAACGCCGACCTGACTTCCTGTTAACGCCGACCTGACTCCCTGTTAACGCCGACCTGACTCCCTGTTAACGCTGACCTGACTTCCTGTTAACGCTGACCTGACTTCCTGTTAACGCCGACCTGACTCCCTGTTAACGCCGACCTGACTTCCTGTTAACGCCGACCTGACTCCCTGTTAACGCCGACCTGACTTCCTGTTAACGCCGACCTGACTCCCTGTTAACGCTGACCTGACTCCCTGTTAACGCTGACCTGACTCCCTGTTAACGCTGACCTGACTCCCTGTTAACGCTGACCTGACTCCTTGTTAACGCTGACCTGACTCCCTGTTAACGCTGACCTGACTCCCTGTTAACGCTGACCTGACTCCCTGTTAACGCTGACCTGACTCCCTGGTAACGCTGACCTGACTCCCTGGTAACGCTGACCTGACTCCCTGTTAACGCCGACCTGACTCCCTGTTAACGCCGACCTGACTCCCTGTTAACGCCGACCTGACTTCCTGTTAACGCCGACCTGACTTCCTGTTAACGCCGACCTGACTTCCTGTTAACGCTGACCTGACTCCCTGTTAACGCTGACCTGACTCCCTGTTAACGCTGACCTGACTCCTTGTTAACGCTGACCTGACTCCCTGTTAACGCTGACCTGACTCCCTGTTAACGCTGACCTGACTCCCTGTTAACGCTGACCTGACTCCCTGTTAACGCTGACCTGACTCCCTGGTAACGCTGACCTGACTCCCTGGTAACGCTGACCTGACTCCCTGGTAACGCTGACCTGACTCCCTGTTAACGCTGACCTGACTCCCTGTTAACGCTGACCTGACTCCCTGTTAACGCTGACCTGACTCCCTGTTAACGCTGACCTGACTCCCTGTTAACGCTGACCTGACTCCCTGTTAATGCTGACCTGACTCCCTGTTAACGCTGACCTGACTTTCTGTTAACGCTGACCTGACTTTCTGTTAACGCTGACCTGACTTTCTGTTAACGCTGACCTGACTTTCTATTAACGCTGACCTGACTTCCTATTAACGCCGACCTGACTCCCTGTTAACGCCGACCTGACTCCCTGTTAACGCCGACCTGACTCCCTGTTAACGCTGACCTGACTCCCTGTTAACGCTGACCTGACTCCCTGTTAACGCTGACCTGACTCCCTGTTAACGCTGACCTGACTCCCTGTTAACGCTGACCTGACTCCCTGTTAACGCTGACCTGACTCCCTGTTAATGCTGACCTGACTCCCTGTTAACGCTGACCTGACTTTCTGTTAACGCCGACCTGACTTTCTGTTAACGCCGACCTGACTTCCTGTTAACGCCGACCTGACTTCCTGTTAACGCCGACCTGACTCCCTGTTAACGCTGACCTGACTCCCTATTAACGCTGACCTGACTCCCTATTAACGCTGACCTGACTCCCTGTTAACGCTGACCTGACTTCCTGTTAACGCCGACCTGACTCCCTATTAACGCTGACCTGACTTCCTGTTAACGCTGACCTGACTTCCTGTTAACGCTGACCTGACTCCCTGTTAACGCTGACCTGACTCCCTGTTAACGCTGACCTGACTCCCTGTTAACGCTGACCTGACTCCCTGTTAACGCTGACCTGACTTCCTGTTAACGCTGACCTGACTCCTTGTTAACGCTGACCTGACTTCCTGTTAACGCTGACCTGACTTCCTGTTAACGCTGACCTGACTCCCTGTTAACGCTGACCTGACTCCCTGGTAACGCTGACCTGACTCCCTGGTAACGCTGACCTGACTCCCTGTTAACGCTGACCTGACTCCCTGACCTGACTCCCTGTTAACGCTGACCTGACTCCCTGTTAACGCTGACCTGACTCCCTGGTAACGCTGACCTGACTCCCTGGTAACGCTGACCTGACTCCCTGTTAACGCTGACCTGACTCCCTGTTAATGCTGACCTGACTTCCTGTTAACGCTGACCTGACTCCCTGTTAACGCTGACCTGACTCCCTGTTAACGCTGACCTGACTCCCTGTTAACGCTGACCTGACTCCCTGTTAACGCTGACCTGACTCCCTGTTAACGCTGACCTGACTCCCTGTTAACGCCGACCTGACTCCCTGTTAACGCCGACCTGACTCCCTGTTAACGCCGACCTGACTCCCTGTTAACGCTGACCTGACTCCCTGTTAACGCTGACCTGACTCCCTGTTAACGCTGACCTGACTCCCTGTTAACGCTGACCTGACTCCCTGTTAACGCTGACCTGACTCCCTGTTAACGCTGACCTGACTCCCTGTTAACGCTGACCTGACTCCCTGTTAACGCTGACCTGACTTCCTGTTAACGCTGACCTGACTCCCTGTTAACGCTGACCTGACTCCCTGTTAACGCTGACCTGACTCCCTGGTAACGCTGACCTGACTCCCTGTTAACGCTGACCTGACTCCCTGTTAACGCTGACCTGACTTCCTGTTAACGCTGACCTGACTTCCTGTTAACGCCGACCTGACTTCCTGTTAACGCCGACCTGACTTCCTGTTAACGCCGACCTGACTCCCTGTTAACGCTGACCTGACTCCCTGTTAACGCTGACCTGACTCCCTGTTAACGCCGACCTGACTCCCTGTTAACGCTGACCTGACTCCCTGTTAACGCTGACCTGACTCCCTGTTAACGCTGACCTGACTCCCTGTTAACGCTGACCTGACTTCCTGTTAACGCTGACCTGACTCCCTGTTAACGCTGACCTGACTCCCTGTTAACGCTGACCTGACTCCTTGTTAACGCTGACCTGACTTCCTGTTAACGCTGACCTGACTCCCTGTTAACGCTGACCTGACTCCCTGTTAACGCTGACCTGACTCCCTGTTAACGCTGACCTGACTTCCTGTTAACGCTGACCTGACTCCTTGTTAACGCTGACCTGACTTCCTGTTAACGCTGACCTGACTCCCTGGTAACGCTGACCTGACTCCCTGGTAACGCTGACCTGACTCCCTGTTAACGCTGACCTGACTCCCTGTTAACGCTGACCTGACTCCCTGTTAACGCTGACCTGACTCCCTGTTAACGCTGACCTGACTCCCTGTTAACGCTGACCTGACTCCCTGTTAACGCTGACCTGACTTCCTGTTAACGCTGACCTGACTCCCTGGTAACGCTGACCTGACTCCCTGTTAACGCCGACCTGACTCCCTGTTAACGCCGACCTGACTTCCTGTTAACGCCGACCTGACTCCCTGTTAACGCCGACCTGACTTCCTGTTAACGCCGACCTGACTCCCTATTAACGCCGACCTGACTCCCTGTTAACGCTGACCTGACTCCCTGTTAACGCTGACCTGACTCCCTGTTAACGCTGACCTGACTCCCTGTTAACGCTGACCTGACTCCCTGTTAACGCTGACCTGACTCCCTGTTAACGCTGACCTGACTCCCTGTTAACGCTGACCTGACTCCCTGTTAACGCCGACCTGACTCCCTGTTAACGCCGACCTGACTTCCTGTTAACGCCGACCTGACTCCCTGTTAACGCTGACCTGACTTCCTGTTAACGCTGACCTGACTCCCTGTTAACGCCGACCTGACTTCCTGTTAACGCCGACCTGACTCCCTGTTAACGCCGACCTGACTTCCTCTTAACGCTGACCTGACTCCCTGTTAACGCTGACCTGACTCCCTGTTAACGCTGACCTGACTCCCTGTTAACGCTGACCTGACTTCCTGTTAACGCTGACCTGACTCCCTGTTAACGCTGACCTGACTTCCTGTTAACGCTGACCTGACTCCCTGTTAACGCTGACCTGACTCCCTGTTAACGCTGACCTGACTCCCTATTAACGCCGACCTGACTCCCTGTTAACGCCGACCTGACTTCCTGTTAACGCCGACCTGACTCCCTGTTAACGCCGACCTGACTTCCTGTTAACGCTGACCTGACTCCCTGTTAACGCTGACCTGACTCCCTGTTAACGCTGACCTGACTCCCTGTTAACGCTGACCTGACTTCCTGTTAACGCTGACCTGACTCCCTGTTAACGCTGACCTGACTTCCTGTTAACGCTGACCTGACTTCCTGTTAACGCTGACCTGACTCCCTGTTAACGCTGACCTGACTCCCTGTTAACGCTGACCTGACTCCCTGTTAACGCTGACCTGACTCCCTGTTAACGCTGACCTGACTCCCTGTTAACGCTGACCTGACTTCCTGTTAACGCTGACCTGACTCCCTGTTAACGCCGACCTGACTCCCTGGTAACGCCGACCTGACTCCCTGGTAACGCTGACCTGACTCCCTGGTAACGCTGACCTGACTCCCTGTTAACGCTGACCTGACTCCCTGGTAACGCTGACCTGACTCCCTGGTAACGCTGACCTGACTCCCTGGTAACGCTGACCTGACTCCCTGTTAACGCTGACCTGACTCCCTGTTAACGCTGACCTGACTTCCTGTTAACGCTGACCTGACTCCCTGTTAACGCCGACCTGACTCCCTGGTAACGCTGACCTGACTCCCTGGTAACGCTGACCTGACTCCCTGGTAACGCTGACCTGACTCCCTGTTAATGCTGACCTGACTCCCTGTTAATGCTGACCTGACTCCCTGTTAACGCTGACCTGACTCCCTGTTAACGCTGACCTGACTCCCTGTTAACGCTGACCTGACTCCCTGTTAACGCTGACCTGACTCCCTGTTAACGCTGACCTGACTCCCTGTTAACGCTGACCTGACTCCCTGGTAACGCTGACCTGACTCCCTGGTAACGCTGACCTGACTTCCTGTTAACGCTGACCTGACTCCCTGTTAACGCTGACCTGACTCCTTGTTAACGCTGACCTGACTTCCTGTTAACGCTGACCTGACTCCCTGTTAACGCTGACCTGACTCCCTGTTAACGCTGACCTGACTTCCTGTTAACGCTGACCTGACTCCTTGTTAACGCTGACCTGACTTCCTGTTAACGCTGACCTGACTCCCTGGTAACGCTGACCTGACTCCCTGTTAACGCTGACCTGACTCCCTGTTAACGCTGACCTGACTCCCTGTTAACGCTGACCTGACTTCCTGTTAACGCTGACCTGACTTCCTGTTAACGCTGACCTTACTCCCTGTTAACGCTGACCTGACTCCCTGTTAACGCTGACCTGACTTCCTGTTAACGCTGACCTGACTCCCTGTTAACGCTGACCTGACTCCCTGTTAACGCTGACCTGACTCCCTGTTAACGCCGACCTGACTTCCTGTTAACGCCGACCTGACTTCCTGTTAACGCTGACCTGACTTCCTGTTAACGCTGACCTGACTCCCTGTTAACGCTGACCTGACTCCCTGTTAACGCTGACCTGACTCCCTGTTAACGCTGACCTGACTTCCTGTTAACGCTGACCTGACTTCCTGTTAACGCTGACCTGACTTCCTGTTAACGCTGACCTGACTCCCTGTTAACGCTGACCTGACTCCCTGTTAACGCTGACCTGACTCCCTGTTAACGCTGACCTGACTCCCTGTTAACGCTGACCTGACTCCCTGTTAACGCTGACCTGACTCCCTGTTAACGCTGACCTGACTCCCTGTTAACGCTGACCTGACTTCCTGTTAACGCTGACCTGACTCCCTGTTAACGCTGACCTGACTCCCTGTTAACGCTGATCTGACTCCCTGTTAACGCTGACCTGACTCCCTGTTAACGCTGACCTGACTCCCTGTTAACGCTGACCTGACTCCCTGTTAACGCTGACCTGACTCCCTGTTAACGCTGACCTGACTCCCTGTTAACGCTGACCTGACTCCCTGTTAACGCTGACCTGACTCCCTGTTAACGCTGACCTGACTCCCTGTTAACGCCGACCTGACTCCCTGTTAACGCCGACCTGACTCCCTATTAACGCCGACCTGACTTCCTGTTAACGCCGACCTGACTCCCTGTTAACGCTGACCTGACTCCCTGTTAACGCTGACCTGACTCCGTTAACGCTGACCTGACTTCCTGTTAACGCTGACCTGACTTCCTGTTAACGCTGACCTGACTTCCTGTTAACGCTGACCTGACTCCCTGTTAACGCTGACCTGACTCCCTGTTAACGCTGACCTGACTCCCTATTAACGCTGACCTGACTCCCTGTTAACGCCGACCTGACTTCCTGTTAACGCCGACCTGACTCCCTATTAACGCTGACCTGACTCCCTATTAACGCTGACCTGACTTCCTGTTAACGCTGACCTGACTCCCTGTTAACGCTGACCTGACTCCCTGTTAACGCTGACCTGACTCCCTGTTAACGCTGACCTGACTCCCTGTTAACGCTGACCTGACTTCCTGTTAACGCTGACCTGACTCCCTGTTAACGCTGACCTGACTCCCTGTTAACGCTGACCTGACTTCCTGTTAACGCTGACCTGACTCCCTGTTAACGCTGACCTGACTTCCTGTTAACGCCGACCTGACTCCCTATTAACGCTGACCTGACTCCCTGTTAACGCTGACCTGACTCCCTGTTAACGCTGACCTGACTCCCTGTTAACGCTGACCTGACTTCCTGTTAACGCTGACCTGACTCCCTGTTAACGCTGACCTGACTCCCTGTTAACGCTGACCTGACTCCCTGTTAACGCTGACCTGACTCCCTGTTAACGCTGACCTGACTCCCTGTTAACGCTGACCTGACTCCCTATTAACGCCGACCTGACTCCCTGTTAACGCCGACCTGACTCCCTGTTAACGCTGACCTGACTCCCTGTTAACGCTGACCTGACTCCCTGTTAACGCTGACCTGACTCCCTGTTAACGCCGACCTGACTCCCTATTAACGCCGACCTGACTCCCTATTAACGCCGACCTGACTCCCTGTTAACGCTGACCTGACTCCCTGTTAACGCTGACCTGACTCCCTGTTAACGCTGACCTGACTCCCTGTTAACGCTGACCTGACTCCCTGTTAACGCTGACCTGACTTCCTGTTAACGCCGACCTGACTCCCTGTTAACGCTGACCTGACTCCCTGTTAACGCTGACCTGACTTCCTGTTAACGCTGACCTGACTCCCTGTTAACGCTGACCTGACTCCCTGTTAACGCCGACCTGACTCCCTGTTAACGCCGACCTGACTTCCTGTTAACGCCGACCTGACTCCCTGTTAACGCTGACCTGACTCCCTGTTAACGCTGACCTGACTCCCTGTTAACGCTGACCTGACTCCCTGTTAACGCCGACCTGACTTCCTGTTAACGCCGACCTGACTCCCTATTAACGCTGACCTGACTCCCTGTTAACGCTGACCTGACTCCCTGTTAACGCTGACCTGACTCCCTGTTAACGCTGACCTGACTTCCTGTTAACGCTGACCTGACTTCCTGTTAACGCTGACCTGACTCCCTGTTAACGCTGACCTGACTTCCTGTTAACGCTGCTCGTCCAGGTTCAGGCGATCCTGGTCAACATCTTCGGTGGCATCATGAGGTGTGACGTCATCGCTCAGGGAATCATCATGGCCGTGAGGGACCTGGACCTCAAGATCCCCATCGTCGTGCGGTTACAAGGTACGGACCTCCGCCACGCCCATGACCGTCACCGTGGTTACAGAAATGATCGTCCGACTCTGTGGTTCTGATTTGTGTCGTGCTTTTGTCCCTTTTGCGCTGACAAAAAATAAATATCTGGACCAAATGCGGCAATGTTCGGTGGGAAAGTACTAAATAAATATAAATACACTGGAATAATTCAAAATAATGCATAATATTTGTCCTTTGAGTTACGATCTATAAATGAAGTGGATTCAATGAATTTATAATAAAAAATACAGGATCAATTTGGAGTGTTTTGTAGAGACCAATTTATCAGGGGAAAAAAGAGTTTTGCTGCACCTTTTAAAAAAAAAAAAACAATATATGATAAAAGTGAGAGGTTTTCTATTGCTGAAACTACTTGTATTTTCTTTCAATTTTTGGCAATTTTGAGAGGTTTAATCCACGTTTCTAGATCGTTCTCGTTTCACGGCCGTTTACGGGGTCCGTCTGCGAGGCGGCGCCCCCTCGTGGAGCCGTAGGAGCTGTGCGGACGTCTCTTTTACGCCCGTGTATATCTTTGTGCCGCAGGAACCCGTGTGGACGACGCCAAAGCGCTGATCGCCTCCAGTCCGCTGAAGATCCTGGCCTGCGACGACCTGGACGAAGCCGCCAAAATGGTGCGTGTCTTTTCCGTTTCAGATCCGCCGCGCTCGCTCTCCGCACGCTCCCTTCTCCGCGCTCTCGCTCGCCAAGCGGTGGAACCAGAAATGTTCTTTCCGTTAAAGGCCGAGGGGCAAAGAGACATTTTTATGTACCGTATTTTCCGGAGTATAAGTCGCACCAGCCAAAAAATGCATAATAGAAAAGAAAACACATATATAAGTCTCACTGGAGTATGAAATGCAGTTGCAAGTGTGAAAATAACAAATAATATCACATATAAGTCGCTCCGGAGTATAAGTGTAAAAGTATAAGTCAAAAGTATGAAAAAGGGTGCAGAAAATACGGTATTAACACTTATTCAGATAACTATAGCATAAAGAACATGCTAACAAGGCTACCAAAGATCAGCTCCTACGCAACAAACTGCACATATTATTATTATTATTATTATTATTATTATTACCGTATTTTCCGGAGTATAAGTCGCACCAGCCAAAAAATGCACGATAGAGATGAAAATAACACGTATAAGTCGCTCTGCAGTATAAGTATATGAGTATAAATATAAGTATAAATCGCACGCCGGCCAAAACTATGAAAAAAGGTGCAACTTATAGTCCGGAAAATACGGTAATCTGTCTCGGCTTTAAGCGAACAGAAGATGTCACTCTTTTAGCGCCAAATACGTTCACTTTTTACTCCAAAAGGACAGTTTTAAGCATCTACCTCAATACTTTTACTCGAGTAGATGATTTTACTTAAAAGTCCACGTGACGCGTTCTCATGTTTCGTCCGATAATGAAGTCGTGGTTTGAGTTTGTGCTGAATAATTATCAGTTTTACATCAGTCGAGTTGGGTTTGTGAAGAAAACCTGACAAATTAAAAAGTTAGAATCCCTCTGTGATGTCATCAAAAAGCGCTGTTTCGTCAGAAACGCAGTGAAAATGTCGTTTAACCAAATAAACGTGTCGTCAGGTGTAAGTATTTGTCGAATCGTAACTATTGTATGATTTTTTTTAAATGTTTTTTGCTTCGTAACAGTTGTGGAATTAGCCCCGCTTATGTCATATTTAATGGCCACGTCAAACCAGGAAGTGACATTGTAAAACGTAGCAAATATTGGACAAAATGTGCGGTGAAATCTTAAGTCTAATCGTGTTCCTTTTTAACTCTGTTCTAACGTTTTTCGCTCTTCTCCTCGCACTGCAATCTCCTCCGCTGCCACTAGACGGAGCGCTAACGCCAAATCCTAACGGGGGAAACGCCCAACCTCTGAGAGAAAGTCGCCAGTGCGTTTTTTTCAAAGTATACGCACTATTTTCCGCGCTAAAACGAAGCAAGCAGGTCCAAACCAGGTCTAAACCAGGTCTAAACCGTGTCTAAACCGTGTCTAAACCGTGTCTAAACCGTGTCTAAACCGTGTCTAAACCAGGTCTAAACCGTGTCTAAACCAGGTCTAAACCAGGTCTAAACCGTGTCTAAACCGTGTCTAAACCAGGTCTAAACCAGGTCTAAACCAGGTCTAAACCGTGTCTAAACCGTCTCTAAACCGTGTCTAAACCAGGTCTAAACCGTGTCTAAACCGTGTCTAAACCGTGTCTAAACCGTGTCTAAACCGTGTCTAAACCAGGTCTAAACCAGGGACTAAACCTAAAACGAATCAAAAGTGCCAGAGCGAGTTTAAAGAGTTTAAACGGTAACGGGAAAAGGTGTCGATGTCGTGACTCGTGGTGTTTTTGTCGCCGCAGGTTGTGAAGCTCTCTGAGATCGTGTCTCTGGCGAAGGAGGCGCAGGTCGACATCTCCTTCCAGCTGCCCATTTAAAACGCCACCACGACGTCACACTTCCTGGTATTGCCGCGCACTGCAAAAAGACACCACACCTGCGCCGCTTAAAATGACTTGAGTTCGGGTTTTTTTGTGGAATTGACTGGATTTGCCCGAAGCGTTTGACTTGTACCGTTTTTCTGAACGCTTTTTACAAATTGATACGATACGTTAAGCGCTTGTGCCGAAATAGGAAAAGTATTGTGCAAAAATGATTGGACCGAGCGTGTTGGAAAACGGTACGAAATGTTTTCGAGTCGTGGTCGAAACAGTGAATTCATCCAAAACGACCCGAAAATCCGATTTCAAGTCATTTTAAGTCATGTTTGATGTGTTTTTTTGAAGTGTAGCGTTTCTCCTTTTGTCTTTCAACGTCGATCAACTCAAACGAGTCAAACGCACAATGTCTTTATTTAAGCTCCGCCTCCATTACACTCTAAAAACAGCCCATTGTCTGTGACTCCAAAACACACTCGATGTTTGTTCTTTTAATGTCGATATATTATATAAGGATTTAATGAATAAAATGCACAGCTTTTTTGTCTTGGTTTACAACGTTTATTATCACCCAAACTAACTCCATGTCTTTTCTACTTCACTGCAAAAGGCTCGAAATGACTTGATTTTAGGATTTGTAATCTTAATTTGACACTTTTAAAACTGAATTACTTCACTTTTTCTTTCATTGGGATTGTTAAACGGGCCTTTTAAAGTACAGGTCTAAACCAGGTCTAAACCCGGGTCTGAACCGGGTCTGAACCGGGTCTGAACCAGGTCTAAAGTTTCTCGCTCGATAACGATCTTCACATTTTCACAAAGATCAGTTTGAGCTTTATTCAAATCGTCTGCTTCACATCCACATTTTTACTTTGTGAATAAAATAAAATAACTTGTGCATTCAATTTATAAAAACTATATTTGTGTCCAACTGGTTAAAATGTCTTGAATTCAAAGTATAAATCATGATTTAGATTTGACTTGTTCCAATGTTTTATCACAATAAGATACATTTTCTGCTTCAATCCTAGTTTTAAGTGAAATTTCCAAATTTCAACTCGACTAAAACGTTTTGAAGCAAGAAATGTTTAAATAAGTGTTTGAATCGACTGAAATGTGAACTGAAAGTGGAGAAAAGGAGCTGGAAATGCTTTTGAATTTGACACATTTGGGTTTCTTTTTGGACACTCGTTTTACTGTAACGTTTCAGCCACTTCTCGCTCATGAACCGTTTATAAAGAGTCTCTGTGGTTACGATTCTCCTGTAAATAAAAGACAAATTTAAAGAAATGGCGATGGATTTGCTCTGTACAATATTTATGCTCCGCTCTGGAGTCCAAATAAAACAAATGAGAAATGATGTGTTTTGAGTGGTGTTTTTTTATAATTTACAGCTGATGTTTGGATTGATTTTGCTGTTGCTCACGATCAAAGAGACAAATAAAGCTCTAAACACATAGTTTAAAATGAGATTATAATCGACATGAAGGTTTGAGGAAGGAAAAACTTTTACTTTACTGTTTTGTACTTTAAAAACTGAATTATTTCACTTTTTCTTTCATTTGGATTGTTCAAAGTACAGGACTAAACCAGGACTAAACCAGGACTAAACCGGGGTCTAAACCGGGGTCTAAACCGGGGACTAAACCAGGACTAAACCGGGGTCTAAAGAGTTTGAGTGTTTGTGTGAACTGGAGGCTCGTTTCACGTCACAGCAGCGTTGGATTATCCTCAAACTGAGAGCGAAACAGGTAAAACGTTTAAGCGAATGATAAATCCAGAGGGAGAAAAGGAGAGGAAAGAGAAAGAGAGAAGAGACGGCAGTTTATTTGAGATAGGAACATTTGACTGCAGCTGTTCTCGGCTTTAACGCTCGACCTTTATCGTTTTGAGTTTCTGTTGTGAACAAATCCAGCTTTTCGGACACTTCGCCCTCATGAGCTCGTTCTTTGTGTTTAGATCTTTTATTGCCCCGCATTTGAGTCGTGTTCATAAGAAACTAGTATTTACTCGTTTAAGTCTAACATGGTTAATCCTGTTCGCACACGTTTTCAGGCACGACTTGGGAACACAAAAGAGCGTACACATTTACAAGAACAGAGTCGGCGTTAAAAAGAACAACTACTTGGATAAAGGAGAATTAAACAAACCCTGGCTCCTTTTTTTATATTTCGCCACGTTATGTTTTTTGTATGTGATTATACGCTGTCTGACTTTTTTTTTTATATATATGTATTTTTTAAACATTTTTGGGGCCGTTCTCTGACTGTATTCTCACCAGGAGCTGTAGGGGGCGCTCCATTGCTGAGGTTATAGTTAATGTAACGCCCGCTTCTGCCCCTGATCCAAGTGTCACATGTTACACCGCCGCACGACACATTTCGCGGAGGTTTTTCTTTAGTTTTAAGGATATTTTCGGTCTTAACAGTTTAAACGCTGTGTTGTGGAACATTCTACCAAACGACATCTCCATGGAGACGAGCAGGTGGCAGAGCGTTGGAGAAGTTACACAGTGCACTTCACAAGCAGCGAACGCACCAGAATGATATCCCGCTGTTTGCCGTGTTATTCGGAGAGAACGTTATAATCATCATAATCCGGTTTCCTGCGAGTAATCCAATAACGGTCCCGACTCAGACCAGGAACAAGGCCCGGACCGTGTAGGACCGTGTAGGACTGGGGGTCTGAAGTTACCGTGGAGACGTGAGGCGGCGGCGACATCATAGTTTTAGTCGGTTTGTAAAGAGAAAGTGAGAAGCGTGAACCAGGTCTGAACCAGGTCTGAAACCAAATGTCACTTTTCTTCTCATAAGACGGTGGAATACAAGCGATGGCTGGTTTACCTGACGTGTTCGGGCGGCAGGACTTCCACCTCGTCTTTTATCAGAAGTCACAGACGTGGTCAGCGACTGGGACCTCGGCTAATTTGTAATAATTATGAAGATTGTTTTTCCACTGAAAAAAACTGTTTTTATTTTACAACTTCACGTCATTTGCAGTGTTGGGAAAGTTCACTTTCTACATGAACTAGTTCAGTTCATAATTCAACATTTTGAACTAAGTTCACAGCTCCAAAAAATGAACTAGTTCAGTTATTTTTTTCAATATTATGCTATAATGTTTCTAAATTATATCCACAGCCCAAATACAACAACATGCAGCAATTATTGTATTAGTTTAATGCTGAAACTATGTGTCAGATTTCATCTTCATATCCAATTTTGAATCCTTTCCCCAGGATTTACATTCACATTGAAGGGACAGACTTCCCCCGAGGCAAAGTTCACACAGAAATGTTAGATCGTTCCTATTATCACCGACCTTATCATAAAACTCACATAACTGGTCGTAGGCCCACTCCTTGTAACTGGTCGTAGGGCCACTCCTTGTAACTGGTCGTAGGCCCACTCCTTGTAACTGGTCGTAGGGCCACTCCTTGTAACTGGTCGTAGGGCCACTCCTTGTAACTGGTCGTAGGAAGGGCCACTCCTTGTAACTGGTCGTAGGGCCACTCCTTGTAACTGGTCGTAGGGCCACTCCTTGTAACTGGTTGTAGGGCCACTCCTTGTAACTGGTTGTAGGGCCACTCCTTGTAACTGGTCGTAGGGCCACTCCTTGTAACTGGTCGTAGGAAGGGCCACTCCTTGTAACTGGTCGTAGGGCCACTCCTTGTAACTGGTCATAGGGCCACTCCTTGTAACTGGTCGTAGGGCCACTCCTTGTAACTGGTCGTAGGAAGGGCCACTCCTTGTAACTGGTCGTAGGGCCACTCCTTGTAACTGGTCATAGGGCCACTCCTTGTAACTGGTCGTAGGGCCACTCCTTGTAACTGGTCGTAGGGCCACTCCTTGTAACTGGTCGTAGGGCCACTCCTTGTAACTGGTCGTAGGGCCACCCCTTGTAAGTGGTCGTAGGGCCACTCCTTGTAACTGGTCGTAGGGCCACTCCTTGTAACTGGTCGTAGGGCCACTCCTTGTAACTGGTCGTAGGGCCACTCCTTGTAACTGGTCGTAGGGCCACTCCTTGTAACTGGTCGTAGGGCCACCCCTTGTAAGTGGTCGTAGGGCCACTCCTTGTAACTGGTCGTAGGGCCACTCCTTGTAACTGGTCGTAGGGCCACTCCTTGTAACTGGTCGTAGGGCCACCCCTTGTAAGTGGTCGTAGGGCCACTCCTTTCTAACTGGTCGTAGGGCTACTCCTTGTAACTGGTCGTAGGGCCACTCCTTGTAACTGGTCGTAGGGCCACTCCTTGTAACTGGTCGTAGGGCCACTCCTTGTAACTGGTCGTAGGGCCACTCCTTGTAACTGGTCGTAGGGCCACTCCTTGTAACTGGTCGTAGGGCCACCCCTTGTAAGTGGTCGTAGGGCCACTCCTTTCTAACTGGTCGTAGGGCTACTCCTTGTAACTGGTCGTAGGGCCACTCCTTGTAACTGGTCGTAGGGCCACTCCTTGTAACTGGTCGTAGGGCCACTCCTTGTAACTGGTTGTAGGGCCACTCCTTGTAACTGGTCGTAGGGCCACTCCTTGTAACTGGTCGTAGGGCCACCCCTTGTAAGTGGTCGTAGGGCCACTCCTTGTAACTGGTCGTAGGGCCACTCCTTGTAACTGGTCGTAGGGCCACTCCTTGTAACTGGTCGTAGGGCGACTCCTTGTAACTGGTCGTAGGGCCACTCCTTGTAACTGGTCGTAGGGCCACTCCTTGTAACTGGTCGTAGGGCCACTCCTTGTAACTGGTCGTAGGGCCACTCCTTGTAACTGGTCGTAGGGCCACCCCTTGTAAGTGGTCGTAGGGCCACTCCTTTCTAACTGGTCGTAGGGCTACTCCTTGTAACTGGTCGTAGGGCCACTCCTTGTAACTGGTCGTAGGGCCACTCCTTGTAACTGGTCGTAGGGCCACTCCTTGTAACTGGTCGTAGGGCCACTCCTTGTGGTCGTGCTCCTGCTGCTCTGTTGCTGTTGCGTCCATGCTGCTTTTTGTTTTGATGTGCAGTGCGGTGCGACACGCAAAATCTCTATCCGTCTGTAATAACGCTATCACCTCTACAACTTTGGCGCTTTCACACTTGCCAGGTAAGGGATCTGGTTGGGCAACTTAACGGTGTGTTTTTCGCCTGGAAATCCCACAGGATCGTTCGTCTGCAGTAATACCGTTCGTTCAGTTCACGTTCACCAAAATTATGAACGCGTTCATGAACTTTCGTTCAATGAATGCGTTCTGGCACAACACTGGTCATTTGCCACCGGGCCAAATGGAAATAGCTCAAGTCAAAGCTCCAGGTTCAAAAAGAGAAAAGTTGTACATGTAAAACCTGATTTTAAATATATTTTTCTCAAATAATTGGAAGCTACAGTAACAACTGGCGTGTCCTGTTTGCCACAGTAAACAGATTAACAAACCCTCCAGCTCAGATGCCGTCAGAACTAATTTCCACATCCAAGTGTAATAAGTTTGCATTATTCTTTAATGACAAAGTTCAGGGAATTAAAAATTCTATAAATCCCACAAGCAAAAAAACAAACGTAAAACTACCTAGACACTTAGAGCTGACTCACTTTGCACCAGTAACTGACAAAACTGTCCATGAGATCATCACCAGTCTGAGTTCATCTACATGCTGCCTTGATGTGTTACCCACCAGATTTCTAAAGTCTGTGCTGAACAGTTTGTTAGCACCATTCACTCACATAGTTAACATGTCGCTTCAATCTGGAACATTCCCAATGTCTTTGAACACTGCGGTCATAAAGCTTCTCCTAAAGAAGAGCAGTCTTGATGTCGCAGTACTGAGTCATTACCGGCCCATCTCTAATCTGGGATGGGACACATTTTCACAGACGAGTCAGATCTATGTTTCACTGTCGGCAGGTGAATATGGACAAGTGGATTCACTCTGTCACTGCATCCAACAAATCAGTTTGTGGATGCAAAACAACTTTCTCCAGCTGAACTCAGACAAGACTCAAATCATCGTCTTTGTTCCACAGAAACAAAGAGAAAGTGTTAGCGTCACCTCCAGAGTCTCGCTCTAAAACCTACAAACCAAGTTAGAAATCTGGGGTAATAATGGACTCAGACTTGAACTTGAACAGTCACGTCAAATCAAAAACATCAGCAGCTTTTTACCATCTGATAAACATTGCCAAAATCAAAAGTATAGTGTCAAAACAAGACTTAAGACTTATCCATATGTTTGTCTTTTGGAGTTTCATGTGAAAAAGCCACATGAAAACAGATGGATTTATGACTTTATTGTTGATTTGAAAGTTCCAGAGTAAAGATGATGCTGATACAAATAGTATCATTGGTGCAGTTTTAGATGAAATAAGAACATGACTTTTTACATCTGACAAAGAGTTAAATACAGTTACATTACACCAGGAATAACATTTGAACTGAAAGAAAGTTCAAATGAAGTTAGTTAAAAACAGTGATGTAAAATATGTAGAGAATATATGAGTTTAGTTTGAACAGTCATAGTTTGAACAGTCATATTTTGTATTGTTGAAGGAGTTAAACAAAAGCTCGTCTGAACCACATTCTAACTCAATATTGTGTTTAATAAATCAGTTTTTCTCATGGTTTGGTTCTACACATAGGTTCATACATGTTTAGTGAAAATAAAGACAATATTGAATACTTAGATATTAATATCATGTGAATACAAGCCTTTCAAAATCTTGATACATAAATGATCACCATATTTTATTTATTATTCTAGATATTATTTTTCAATATTATTCAAATCATCATCTAGTCTTCCATCCATCCATCCATCCATCCATTTTCTACCGCTTGTTCCCTTTCGGGGTCGCGGGTGACTGGAGCCTATCCCAGTGACTTCGGGCCTTAGGCGGGGTACACCCTGGACAGTGGCCAACTCGTCGCAGGGCCAACACAGAGACATAGACATTACAGACACTCTCACATTCATTCACTAGGGCCAATTTAGAGTTACCAATTTTGCCTAACACATGCATGTCTTTGGACGGTGGGAGGAAGCCGGAGAACCCGGAGAGAACCCACGGTAACACGGGGAGAACATGCAGACTCCACCCAGAGAGATCATGTGATGTTGGTCTTGATTATAATATTTTTTTAGTTTGTTAGTATTGTTTTTTTTTTTTTAACTTTCATTAAAAGTATCTTTAAACTTTTATTGGTTGAAAATAAAATGCACAAATTAGATCCTGAACTGTGAAGAACAAAAGCTGTTTTATTTGAGTTTAGGGAAATGTGTAGCGGATCCAGAACAATTAATCCAGACTCCAGCGTAGAGAGGGAGAGTGAAAGTTGTCTGGCCTATGTGGATGAGGCTCATGGTACTTTCAGAGATGCTGTAAAACGCCAAAACCCCTGCACTGTGGTCCAGGTAAACCCCGATTCTGGACAAGACAGGACCTGAGACCTGGGACCAGACTGAGTTAAACATAAATGAAGGTTCAAATTTGTCACAGTTTAAGGCCCAGGATTTATCATTGTATCCAAATACACATTCATCAGAGTCTCCTTTTCTCTGAATATCTCTGTATGAAACTGCTATATAAACAAACGTCCCGCTCCACTCCACCTCCCAGTAACATCGGCCCGTCAGACTCTCTCTGCTCAGGACCTGTGTATAAACACTGAATCTGTCTGAATGATCAGGATAACTCTGGTCTTCACTCATACATGTTGCTCTTCTGTTTCCATCAGACAGAGACAGTTCTGTCTGAGCTGTGTTTGGGTCCAGAGTAATTTCTGTATAATATTGTAAGAAGTCCTCTCTGGAGCTGGGATCAGCTGGTGACAGTACAAGCTGGACTGGATTGTGAAGCGTTGTGAGCCCAGTCTTCCTCTTCTTCTTCTTCGGTGTTTCATGTCGGTTGCTATCCTTCAGCTGTTCTATTAAAGCTGCTAACATGATGCTTTTGTTGAGAACAGGCCTGGGGCTGAAGCTCTGGGGACACTCAGGACAGTTGTAGAGCTGCTCCTCGTCCTCTTGGTCCCAGTGGCATTGGACACAGTTCCTGCAGTAGCTGTGTCCACAGGGAATAGTCACCGGATCCTTCACTAGATCCAAACACACTGGACAGAAAAAGGATTCTTGGTCGAGTGCTTTCTGAGCCATCTCTCCTGGATCAGAGAGATTGACAAGTTTAATTTGTGTCAAAGTCAAACTAGTGAGTGAGAGCAGTGGGAAGAGCCAGGCCACACCCACAGCTCTGTGTAGATCTGAGGAGAAATCAGGAAGCACCGAGCAGCAACACTTTAAAGACACACACAGTTTTTCTCTGGCAACATGTTTGTCTCATCATTTCAGAGGACAGGGCCTTTAGAAGTTGTTTTTGAAAGAAATATCCAAAGTGAAAAACCAACAAATGTCACTTGTAGCTTTGTCTGGTAACGGCCCAACAAACTCAAGTGTCTGGCTGCAGACCTGGATCCAGAGTCCCTTGCCCCGCAGACCTTAACCAAGATTATTCTGCCCTCGCTGTGCTCTGGATTCAGCTATCCAGATGGATAAACTTCTCGACAAGCGACTGGCGTATGTCCACTTTTATTGACGTAGCCCTCGATTATCGACAGAGTGAAACTATAAAACAGAAAGAAAGAAACAGTATTTAGGCTGTATACTTGCTGTTGGAGAGATAACTCTGGACTGGGTGGACTGTAGGGTGCTGGTTCTGGTTCGTAGAAGTCACTGCCCGAGAGCGCCCGTCAGAGCACTACTGGAGGCCAGGAATGAGGATCGGAAAGACGAGAAGAGACGAGGTGCTTCTTTAGCTTTATTTAGGCTTCAGGAGAAGACACACAAGAAGAAGAAGAAGAAGAACCCATACAATACAGATTTCCCGGCTTATATGCCCTGCCCCAGGTTCAAAGGAACAAAGGCGGAACACTGGTGACATCATAGGCGCCCAGTGATGGGGTGGAGGGAAGAATAAAGAGTGAAATCTAGTGATGTCATAATGCACCCTGTGGCGCTGGCGCACCCCTAGTGGTCACCCCATGAACTACAAGAGCATAGGAACCCCGGGGCCGCGGGGCCTTTTGTACACTTGCAATAATATTTCCCCATGTGGGAAAATAAAGGCTTATCTTATACACATTCAACAGCTTACACTAACTAACATGGATGAAATGCTAGACATAACAAAAGTTCTATTGTTCAGGGAAAATCTTGGTAAATCATAACAAATATGGTCTCACAGACTCTGAATCAAACATAAATACTTACAAGTAATGCTTTCTGTATCGCAACAAATGAGGATGAATGCAGATTAAGATAAGATAAGATATTCCTTTATTGTCCCACATGGGGAAATTTAAGATAAGATATTCCTTTATTGTCCCACATGGGGAAAATTCATTGGTGCAACGCAGGTAGATACAGAGGTAGATCCAGAAGAACAGATCACTTATAGGAAGTCTGAAAAACACTTTCTGTAGAAGATCTCCTATAAATAAATAAAAACTCCCATAGACAAATAAATAAATACATACCATTGCATGTGATCCCGACAGTAATTGCACATGAATATGTGTCACGACAGCACATAGATTGCACATGAATTTCACAGTAATTGCACATATGACAGAATTGCACATCAGTATTAGGTTAGGTCAGTATTGCGACGGGATAACGTGACGATCTCCGGGTAAGACGACTGTTCTCCGCAGTTTCATGAGTTCCTCTTTTGTGTAAACGCGGTACGGCGCCGGCCGGGGGGCGGGGCCGGAGCCGGGGGGCGGGGCCGGAGCCAAGACACATCGCAACGACACGACGAAAACACTCAATCCAGCCGAATAAAGTCAAAACAAGTTAATTTAAAGCGATTCCAGTGCGTGTCCCGATCGTTCGTGAAGTTCCTCTTTCATATAAACGTGTAAATAAACGTGTACCGACGTCACGCCGTACTTTAGCGCGGCCGGAGGGCGCGGGGGGGGGGCTGGTGGGCTAGTTCGGAGCTAGCTCACGTCACAACAACACAACGAACGCAACGAAAAACGCTTAAATCCAGCCGAAAAAAGTCAAAAACAGTTGCAACGCAGGAAGATACAGAGGTAGATACAGAAGAAAAGAACAGATCACTTATAGGAAGTTTGAAAAACACTCTCAGTAGAAGATCTCCTATAAACAAAAACTCCCAACAAGGGATGGAGGGGGAAAATAATAAAGATAAAAATAAATAAATAAATACCATTGCATGTGATCACGACAGTAATTGCACATGAATATGAATATCATTACAACAGGAAAACATGCTCGGTAGCCATTACTCAACGTGTGCTGCAAGTCTAATGGTACGTACAGACCGCACACGCCTAAACGCGCCCGACGCAGAATTTGAGCGCGTGTACATTTGAAAGGTTTACGCACCAGACGCGCGCTATCGACGCCCCTGTCACTGTACACAGGCGCGCGTATGGCGCGCTCCAGCTGTCAGGTGTTGTCGCATGAGCAGTGGAGTTGTTGTCACACGGAGGCGACGGGCTCGGCGGCGACGTGCCTGGGTACACCAGATACTGCAGAGACAGTCTGAGTTTGGCGAATACCACCATTTGCTTCAAGAGCTGCGTCTCGATGAACAACGCTTTCAGCGCTATTTTCGTCTGTCCCGGACCCAGTTGGACGACCTGTTGTCCCGCGTTGGTGCGAGGATAACATACCAGGATACAAACTACAGACGCTCGATTCCAGCTGCTGAGCGCCTGTCCATCTGTTTTTGGTCAGTAATTAATTAGATGTAATAATAACCGAGTGTATTGTTAAACATACATAGCTAATAAAAGTAATCAGTGTAAATAGTCCTGTAATAGTTAGTAAAAAGTATTTATATTGCTTGTTCTTGATATATGTTCTTGGTATATTTGATAAAAGTACAAGTAAACTGTATTTAGGCTATATAGTTATTTGTATGTTTGTTTTTTGATCCAGATATCTTGCCATTGGAGACTCCTACAGGACAATTGCCAGCAGCTTCCGGGTTGGTGTGTCCACAGTCGCCTCCATTGTCCCTGATGTAGCGGCTGCCATCTGGGACTGTCTTGTGGACGAATTTATGGCTGTGCCCACAGCAGAGGGCTGGAGGTGCGTTGCAGCAGAGTTCGAGGAGCGGTGGAACTACCCTCTCTGCTGTGGAGCTGTGGACGGCAAACATGTGCGGATTAAGGCCCCCCCCAACTCAGGATCCAGCTTCTTCAACTACAAGGGGGATCACTCGCTGACATTTACGCTACAGTTTAGTGTATTGTGGTTATGCATTTATTTAGGGTTGACTGGTTTAGCAGCTCTTGCATACAGATGTGGTGGTGGTCCTGTCCCCCATATACATTAGGAATACACATGGCTTTGTCATATATATACGTCATTATATATACGTCATAAGGCGCTGGTACAGCTGGCAGCCCGGTGTAAACGCTCTCTCTTCTTTCTCACACTTATTGTGCGTTATCTCCTATATTTTGTAAATATAGTTAGTATATTTTTTCTATTTTACTGCACGATAGGGACACGCGCTGGAATAGTTTTTTATTCAACTGTTTTTGACTTTTTTCAGCTGGATTTGAGCGTTTTTCGTTGTGTTGTTGTGAAGTGAGCTAGCTCCGAGCGAGCCCACCAGCCCCCCCCGCGCCCTCCGGCCGCCGCTAAAGTACGGCGTGTCGTCGGTACACGTTTATATACACGTTTATATGAAAGAGGAACTTCACGAACGATCGGGACACGCACTGGAATCGCTTTAAATTAACTTGTTTTGACTTTATTCGGCTGGATTGAATGTTTTCGTCGTGTCGTTGCGATGTGTTTTGGCTCTGAGTCCCCTGGCTCCGGCCCCGCCCCCCGGCTCCGGCCCCGCCCCCCGGCCGGCGCCGTACCGCGTTTACACAAAGGAGGAACTCATGAAACTGCGGAGAACAGTCGTCTTACCCGGAGATCGTCACGTTATCCCGGCGGACATCCTAAGGAAAACGCAACGAGGCAGACGGGCTGGACGTAAACTCCGAGAGAAGAGAGGAGAAAACAGGAAGTCGGTTCCCGCCGTAGTCATGGGTAACGTGAGGTCCCTTCAAAATAAAATGACGGAAATAGCGAGCCTCATGCGATCCCAGAGGATTTATAGGGACAGCAGCGTCTTGATTTTCACAGAGACCTGGTTAACAGCAGAAATGCCAGACTCTATTGTAGGTTTGGACAATTTTCATCTGCTGCGGGCGGACAGAACTAGAGAATCCGGGAAGAAAAGAGGTGGAGGTCTGGCGGTTTATGTGAACACGAGCTGGTCCAAACCCGAACACTGCACAGTGAGGGAGCAGCTATGTAACAAGGATATTGAACTATTGGCTATTGGCATGAGGCCATATTATCTGCCCCGGGAGTTCTCACATGTGATTTTGATCGCAGTCTATGTGGCCCCGTCTGCCAATGCTGAAGATGCTTGTGAAGCACTGCTCTCCTGCACTTGTAGGCTGCAAACACAGCATCCACAGACTCTCTTCCTCATCTCTGGTGACTTTAACCACTCTTCTGTTCTACCAACATACACCCAGTATGTTACCTGCCCCACCAGAGAGAATAGAACATTGGACTTGTTTTTTGCCAACACCAAGGAGGCTTATTCCTCTTCCCCCCTCCCTCCCCTGGGCAGCTCGGACCACAACCTTGTACATCTGAGGCCTGTGTATGAACCCATCGTGCGCAGGCAGCCTGTGGTGTCTCGTGAGGTGAGGATGTGGTCTGCTGAGAGCGAGGAGGCTCTGAGGGACTGCTTCAGCACCACTGTCTGGACTGAGCTCTACGACCCACATGGGGAGGACATCAACACCATCACAGAGTGCATCACGGACTACATCAACTTCTGTTTTGAAAACATTGTTCCCTCCCGGACGGTGCGGTGTTTTCCAAACAACAAGCCATGGATTAACCGTGAACTGAAGGCTCTGCTGAAGGAGAAAAAGAGAGCCTTCAGGTCAGGGAACAAGGAGGAGCTGAGGACTGTGCAGAAGGAGCTGAGGAGGAAGATCAGGCAGGCTGAGGCCGGCTACAAGAGGAGGATGGAGGAGCAGCAGCTGCAGCAAAAGAACATTCAGGGAGTGTGGAGGAGCCTGAAAACCATCTCGGGCTTCAAAATCCCCCCTGCCCAGACAGAGGGGGATCTACAGTGGGTGAATGATTTAAATGCTCACTTCTTGAGGTTTGATCGGTCACCCGCCCCTCCCCCTGCACAGCTGCATGCTCCCTCTTCCACAGCTGGACAATGCCCTGCATCTGTTCCTCTTCGCTTATCTGCCCCGGACCATCAGCTCCCCACTTCGCCTGGACTCACCCATCCCCCCAGCACACGATCCCCCTGCCAACCACTGACTGTCACAGCAGCACAGGTGAGGAGTGAGCTGAAGAGGATTAAAGTGAGGAAGGCAGCAGGACCTGATGGCATCAGCCCCAGGCTCCTTAAGTCCTGCGCGGAGCATGTCTTCAACATGAGCCTGAAGCTGAGGGTGGTACCACAGGTCTGGAAGACCTCCTGTCTGGTACCTGTGCCTAAGACACTGCGCCCCAAAGACCTCAACAGCTTCAGGCCAGTGGCTCTCACGTCCCACCTGATGAAGACACTGGAGCGGCTGGTCCTGGACCACCTCCGCTCCACCGTGAGCTCAGCCATGGACCCGCTGCAGTTTGCATATCGGTCTGGCATCGGAGTGGAGGACGCTGTCATCTCCTTGCTGCACCGCTCTCTCTCTCACCTGGAAAAGCCTGGCAGCTCTGTGAGGATTCTGTTTTTCGATCTTTCCAGCGCCTTCAACACCATCAGCTCCTCAGGGACAAGATGGAGACGGCTGGTGTGGAGTATGACCTGGCAGAGTGGATCCTGGACTACCTCACAGACCGACCCCAGTTTGTGAGAGCCCGGAACTGTGTGTCTGACACTCGGACCTGCAGTGTGGGGGCGCCCCAGGGCACTGTCCTCGCGCCCTTTCTCTTCACCCTCTACACTGCAGACTTCAGACATGACACGGACAGCTGTGTCCTGCAGAAGTTCTCTGACGACTCTGCCATCGTCGGACTCATCACGGACGACGATGACGAGGAGTACAGAGGACTGGCGCTGGACTTTGTGGACTGGTGTCAGCGGAACCACCTCCTCATCAACGCGGGGAAGACCAAGGAGATGGTGGTGGATTTCCGCAGACGCCACCCCACTGCCCCCTCGCCAGTGAACATCCAGGGACGGGACATTGAGAGAGTGGACTCATACAAGTACCTGGGTGTTCATCTGAACCACAAACTGGACTGGACTCATAACACAGACGCACTGTACAGGAAGAGCCAGAGTCGGCTCTACCTTCTGAGGAGACTCAGGTCTTTTGGAGTGACAGGGCCACTCCTGAAGACCTTCTACGACTCTGTGGTGGCATCAGCCCTCCTGTACGGTGTGGTCTGCTGGAGCAGCAGCATCACAGAGAGGGAGAGGAAGAGGCTGGACAGTCATCAAGAAGTCCAGCTCCGTCCTGGGCTGTGCTCTGGACTCGGTGCAGGAGGTGGGGGACAGGAGGGTCCTGGCTAGATTCACATCTATGCTGGACCATGAGTGTCACCCCCTGCAGGACACTCTGTCCCCTGCAGGACACTCTCTCCGCTCTGGAGAGCAGCTTCAGTGAGAGACTGATCCACCCTCGCTGTGTGAAGGAAAGGTTCCGTAGGTCTTTCCTTCCTGCTGCTGTCAGACTTTATAACAAAAACTGTTAGTACTGAACACTCGCAATACTGACCTAACCTAATACTGATGTGCAAATCTGTCATATGTGCAATTGCTGTTGGAACTCCGATATTTTTACTATTCTGTTGTAAATCCAGCCCATTGGGCGGAGCCTCCTGAAGTGGAAAGAGTTGTTGGTTTCAACAGAAACTTACCTGAATAGGACCTATTCAGTCCTTTAATGGGCTATTAGTATCCCCTTTGTCTTTGTGAGACCCTGGCTCACTCACCCCGAGTACCTGATTAGCATCCGAATGTCCTACCTCTCGGAGTTCCCGGCCTAAATTCTTTTATTGACAATGACTCTTGGATGAGAGTCGAAACGTCTATTTTTTCCAAACTTAGTTCAGATGACTACAACTGAAGCTTTTTCTACAATGGAACACTCCTGGACGAATGAGGGATTACACCGACATTACTCAACATGTGCTGCAAGTCTAACTCTTCAGCAATAACAGCATGAAACGAACCACAGCGCCTCCTGCTGGTGGGGGGAGAAACCATGCCAGCACAAGGATTCTTCTTCTTCTTCTTCTTCTTCTTCTTCTTCTTCTTCTTCTTCTTCTTCTTCTTCTTCTTCTTCTTCTTCTTCTTCTTCTTCTTCTTCTTCTTCTTCTTCTTCTTCTTCTTCTTCTTCTTCTTCTTCTTCTTCTTCTTCTTCTTCTTCTTAACCAGTGTTACTCATTCTGTGACTCTGAGACACTTTTACAATTAGGATTCAAAGTCAACACAAAACACAGTGAAAATCTACAGAGAAACAAACAGAAGACAAATAGTATCATTGGTGCAGTTTTAGATGAAATAAGAACATGACTTTTTACATCTGACAAAGAGTTAAATACAGTTACATTCCACCAGGAAGAACATTTGAACTGAAAGAAAGTTCAAATGAAGTGAGTTAAAAACAGCTTCTGATGTAAAATATGTAGAGAATATATGAGTTTAGTTTGAACAGTCATAGTTTGAACAGTCATAGTTTGAACAGTCATAGTTTGAACAGTCATAGTTTGAACAGTCATAGTTTGAACAGTCATAGTTTGTATTGTTAAACAGTGTGTTAAACAAAAGCTGGTTTGAACCACATTCTAACTCAATATTGTGTTTAATAAATCAGTTTTTCTACACATAGGTTCATACATCTTTAGAAAAACTAAAGACAATATTGTAAACTTACATATTAATATCATGTAAACAATAGCATTTCAAACTTGATTTTGATACATAAATAATCACCATATTTTATTTATTATTCTGGATATTTTTTTCCAATATTATTAAAATTATTATCTAGTTTTGATTATAATATTAGTTTGTTTGTATTGCTTTTTTTCATTAAAAGTATTTTTAAACTTTTATTGGTTGAAAATAAAAGGCACGAATTAGATACTGAACTGTAAAGAACAAAAGCTGTTTTATTTGAGTTTAGGGAAATGTGCAGTGGATCCAGTAGGATACATTCAGACTCCAGCGTAGAGAGGGTGAGTGAAAGTGGTCTGGACTCTGTGGATGAGGTTCATATAAAGGCTGTATAAACATCCCACTGCCTGCTCGACTCCACCTCCTAGTAACATCGGCCCGTCAGACTCTCTCTACTCAGGACCTGTATATAGACACTGAATCTGTCTGGATGATCAGGATAACTCTAGCGTTCACTCATACATGTTGCTCTTCTATTTCCATCAGACAGAGACAGTTTGGTGTGAGCTGTGTTTGGGTCCAGAGTGATTTCTGTGTAATATTGTAAGAAGTCCTCTCTGGAGCTGGGTTCAGCTGGTGACAGCAAAACCTGGACTGGATTGTGAAGCGCTGTGAGCCCAGTCTTCTTCATCTTCTTCTTCCTCTTCTTCTTCTTCGGTGTTTCATGGCGGTTGGTATCCTTCAGCTGTTCTATTAAAGCTGCTAACATGATGTTCTTGTTGAGGACAGGCCTGGGGCTGAAGCTCTGGCGACACTCCTCGTCCTCTCGGTCCCAGTGGTGTTGGACACAGTTCCTGCAGTAGCTGTGTCCACAGGGAAGTCACCTAGTCACCGGATCCTTCAGTAGATCCAAACACACGGGACAGAAAAAGGCTTCTTGGTTGAGTGCTTTCTGCGCCATCTCTCCTGGATCAGAGAGACTTAGAGTTTAATTGTTGTTGTTGTTGTTGTTGTTGTTGTTTTATGGCGGTTGGCATCCAATTGTTGCATTACCGCCAGACTTTATTCCTCAGACTTTTCGTAGTGTTCAGACTGTCGTAGTCCGTAAAAGTACTCCTTCCATTGCTTTGGTGTTACAAAGCCCATGAGGTCATGATATGTCTTTGTGACTAGAATAGTTGTTGTTGTTTCAGAGACCAACCGGCTTCAACACTTGTATGCAACCGCCATAGGACTACGACAAAGTCTGAGGAATAAAGTCTGGCGGTAATGCAACACTTGGATGCCAACCGCCATAAAACAACAACAACAACAACAACAACAACAACAACAACAACCGGCTTTATTCCAGGGAGACTCTTCTTCATCTTCCTCTCCTTCTTTGACGTTCGGTGCTTCCACCGTACAGCTTTATTCTTTAGGCTTCATTCTATAGGCTTTAATATTTCCACTGATGTCGCTGCTTGGTAGCCGTGCGTCTACGAGACTGGACGAGGACAGGAGACCACCCCCACCCCCATCTCGTCACTCTGATCACCCTGACACCCCAAAAGCAGACCCCCATCACTCCGACTCCCATTTAGCGCCTTTAGCCTGTTTTCTATATCTGCCCAATCAAGCTCCTTTGTTCCAAGGAATCTCCCTGCAGCTTTAGCAATGATCCTGATCCTTTCAGTTCTGCTTTGAGTCTGAGCAGCACAGTTTACAACATCCACCATAAAGAGTACAAAATCCTCTCTATCCACAACCAGGGTATTCTCATTAATTCTGGAACCTGCACACTTGGGACCTCCACTCTTGAAACCTTCACACCTCTTGGGAGCCACGCTGGCCTTTCTCATTTCGCCCTGGCTGGGAGCAGCGCTGGCTCCTCTCTCTGTATTTACTCTAAACTCGTTGTGTCAAAGTCAAACTAAGAGTGAGTGTGAGCAGGGGGAGGAGCCAGGCCACACCCACAGCTTTGTGTAGATCTGAGGAGGAATCAGGAAGCACCGAGCAGCAACACTTTAAAGACACACACAGCCTTTCTCTGTCAACATGTTTGCCTCATCATTTCAGAGGACAGGGCCTTTAGAAGTTGTTTTTGAAAGAAATATTCAAAGTGAAAGCCACCAAATGTCACACAAACTTAGCTTTGTCTGGTAATGGCCAAACAAACTCAAGTGTCTGGCTGCAGACCTGGATCCAAAGTCCCCTGCCACCAAGATTATTCTGCCCTCGCTGTGCTCTGGATTCAGCTATCCAGATGGATAAACTTCTCGACAAGCGACAGGCGTATGTCCACTTTTATTGACATAGCCCTCGATTATCGACAGAGTGAATCTACCAAACAGAAAGAAAGAAACAGTATTTAGGCTGTATACTTACTATTTGGAGAGATATCTCCGGACTGGGTGGACTGTAGGGTGCTGGTTCTGGTTCGTAGAAGTCACTGCCCGAGAGCGCCGGTCAGAGCACTACTGGAGGCCAGGAATGAGGATCGGAAAGACGAGAAGAGACGAGGTGCTTCTTTAGCTTTATTCAGGCTTCAGGAGGAGATACACAAGAAGATGTTGTTGTTGTTGTTGTTGTTGTTTTATGGCGGTTGGCATCCGAGTGTTGCATTACCGCCAGACTTTATTCCTCAGACGTTTCGTAGTCCTCAGACTCTGTCGTAGTCCGTAAAAGTACTCCTCCCATCGCTTTGGCGTTACAAAGCCCATGAGGTCATGATGTGTTTTTGTGACTAGAATAGTTGTTGTGTCAGAGACCAACCGGCTTTATTCCAGGGAGACTCTTCTTCACCTTCCTCGCCCTCTTTGACGTTCGGTGCTTTGGAAGTACAAAGCCCATGAGATCATGGGACGTCTTTGTTGTTTTACAAAGCCCATGAGGTCATGGGACGTCTTTGTCGTTTTATCCTTTAGAAGTCCTTCTTCCATCACTTTGGCGTTTCTAGGCCCATGAAGTCCAAGCGCGTTAGAACATCCTCTTGCTCCTCATCCTCGGCTCAGTCTCCAACACCCCCCACCTCTATAAACGTTTACCCAGCCCTGTGCTACATAAGTAAGCAACCACAGCCTGACACAAACCCTGTGACTGGATCGCCAGAACGTTCCGCAGATTGAACTCCCGCCCATTATTCCGAAACCACAAGGCCAACCCGGCCCTTTCCCTATCATAAGCCTCACAGCAAATCAGCACATGCTCGACAGTCTCTGGCACCCGACAGTGACCACACAGACCGGTCGGATGTTTGCCTATCCTACTCAGTGACCAATTGAGTCCAGTATGGCCAATCCTCATCCGGGCGAAGGCCCTTTCCTCCCACGCGTTCCTGCCCATAGACCCGCAAGGACCCACACTACCCTGTATGTGATAGAGATGCCGTCCAGTAACACAGTGGCTCCAAAATTCCTGCCAAAGGCCGACCACATGACTCTCGATAACGGGCTTGATTTCAGACTTGCCCAACTCAACCGCCACATCAATTGATGGCCGCCTAAGGGAACGTTTAGCCAGTGTATCAGCCATTTCGTTACCATCCACCCCCACATGCGCAGGGACCCAAATGAAGGAAACCCTCACATCCTTCCTGGACAGGGAGAGCATCAGACAGAAGATGCCATTCAACACATCCTGTCTGCAATCCGATTTCCCAGATTTAATGCTTTGCAATGCAGAAAGGCTGTCAGAGGCCACCACAATGCCGCAACACTGCAAAGCAGATTCCGCCCATTCCAACGCCAACCGTATCGCTATAAGTTCCGACGTGAAAACAGAAAGGCGATCTGTCAACCTCTTCTTGACCGCTAGCCCCAGGTCAGGCACAAAATAAGCGGCGCCAGTACGCCCACTCTCAGGATCCCTAGACCCGTCGGTATAAATAAACACATCACCTGAGTGCTTATCGATGAGCGCTTGAACGGCAAACTGCGATGCCCTCCCAGCGACTCCTCTAAGCTTGCCATGCAAGCTAACATCAACAGGAGCCGGGACAAACTTCCACGGAGCTATAGCAGACAAAGCCACCGACGGGCTCACACGCAGATCACCAACCCCCGCAAGCCGCGCCTTCGCATTTCCTACCTGGCTGAAAACCATACCGCCAGCCTCACTCTGCCCCCCATCAACCCTGAGAAAGTCCCTCACCGGGTGAGAGCTCGTATGACCTTGCACATTCACCCAGTAAGCCAACAGAAGTTCTAGCCTCCGGAGCCGTAACGGCAATTCCCCCAACTCAACCTGCAGCGCCGAGACAGGGGAGGTCCTAAAAGCCCTACAGCAGATGCGCAAGGCCTGGGCTTGCTCCACATCAAGCTTCTTTAAGTTAGTCTCAGCCGCAGACATGTAGGCTATACAGCCATAATCAATAGCCGCCCTCATGACGGCCCGATAAATACCCAGGAGCGACCTTCTGCTGGCCCCCCAGTCCTGGCCGGATAGACAACGAAGCAAGTTATTCACCCTTTTGCATTTACCACTGACCTCATCAATGTGCCGACGCCAACTAAGCCTCTCGTCAAAGGTGACCCCCAAGAACCTCACCTCCCTGACCTGTTCGAGCACCTGCCCATGCAGTCGAAGGGAGATGTCCCTATTCCCATTGAAGAAACAGATCACTTGAGACTTCCGTACGGACAGTTTAAACCCCCACTTCAGGGTCCACTGCTCCACCTGCTGTATTGCCCTTTGCAGTTTCGCCTCGTAAAACCGGAGATTCCTCCCTCTCACCCATAGAGCGCCATCGTCAGCATAAAGGCTCCTCCCAACAGACCCATCCACGTCGTCAAAGATGTCCTTAATCATAACATTGAACAAGATAGGGCTACACACACTCCCCTGCGGGATCCCATTCTCCACCCCATAGACCCCAGAGTAAGCAGCGCCCACTCTGGTTTGGATACGCCGGCCAGACAGAAAGCTCCGGACCCAGTTAAACAGTTTACCCTTCACACCACACTTCCGCAGCTTAATGAGGAGCCCATCCTTCCAAACCATATCGTACGCCTTCTCCACATCAAAGAGCACCGCAATAACCTTTTCTTTCTGAGCCCTGGCCAGCTGGATATCAGATTCCAAACACAACACGGAATCCATGGTGTTCCTGCCCCTACGGAAACCACTCTGGTGTGCGGGAAGCAAACCCTGACTCTCCAAGAAGTAATCCAACCGCTCGGTAACCATGCGCTCCATCGTTTTCCCGAGCTGCGACGTCAAGGCAATCGGCCTATAACTTGAAGGGTCAGACGCTGGCCTACCCGGCTTCAGAACCGGCACCACCGTAGACTGTTTCCACGCAGATGGAACACAACCTGAATCCCAAACACGGTTGAAAAGACCCAGGACTAGCCCAAGCGTGTCATCAGTCAAATGAGAGAGCATGTCATAGCACACCTCATCTTTACCCGGGGCTGTCTGTTTCGCCTTAGAAAGTGCTCTCCTTAGCTCAAACAAACTAAACGGAAGGTCAAGGTCATCTTGAGTCGAAGGCTGGTGCCCAATCAGCTCAGAATTCTGGGCCAAAGTACTCTCCCTGTAGTGCCTTTCCGCAGGTGAGAGATTGTCAGAGCTGTGCACCGACACAAAGGTGCTGGCCAGCAGTTCAGCTTTGTCAACGTCGCTGACTGCTTCAACACCATTCAGTATTAGGACCGGGGTCCCATGACGGCGCTCTACCCCATGCATCCGCTTAACCATCCCCCAAACATCCCCGAGACGCGTTTCTCTCCCAATTTTGGAACAATACCGCCTCCAACAGGCACCCTTGGCCGTTCTCACAGTTTTCCGCACAACAGCGCGGGCCCTCTTGTAGTCAATGAGGGCACCCTCAGTGTGGGCAACCCTTAGCCGGCGAAACGCCGCATTTCTCGCCCTAACAGCATGACCACATGCTTCAGTCCACCACGGCACCCGCTTCCTATGTCCACTACCACCACTCTTAGGAATCGTGCCTACCTCTGACTGCGTGATGAGCGAGACAATTGCACTATTGAGATCATCCACCTGAGTCAATCCTCCTTCCTGCAGAACCCTAGAACCATCATCAGCTTTCCTCAGGAAAGCCCCCCAGTTCGCCCTTGCCAACTGCCACCTCTGGATCCTCGTCCCCCTGACCACACAGCTCCCAAAGCCAATCACGGTGCGGACTAGATAGTGATCGCTACCAAAAGAAAGATTACCAAGAACCTCCCAACTACAAACACCAGCTAACTCCTTGGACACAAGTGTAAGATTTATTGCACTTTCCGCACCGGTCCCCATATCATAGCGGGTCCCACCCCCATCATTCAGACAAACCAACTCCCTTTGATTGATAAAACCCTCTACCACCTGCCCATACCTATCGGTACCACTACCGCCCCACAAAGCGCTATGCGCATTAAAATCCCCACACCACACGGCCTTTCCCCGAACATCCTTACCGATACTATGTAAGGACTCTAACGTTAACTCACCACACGGATTATAAAGGTTAACCACAGTAACAGCTTCACCACCCAGCCAGACCCTCACCGCCAGGGCCTCCAGCGCTTTACTCACACTGACAACAACGTAATTTAGGTCATCTCGGACAAACACAGCCACACCTCCGCCTCTACCCTGCTCCCTATCATTCCTAACACACACATACCCTTGTATCCCAAAACCCCACCGAGGTCGTAACCAAGTCTCCTGCACGCACATAACGTGAGGCTTGTTCAACAAGGTAGAGACAAAATGCTTAAATTCCTGGCCATTAGCACGAAGACTACGCGCATTCCATTGCAAGACAACCACCGCCATTATGAGCCCCCGGAACCTGACGGCGCATCGGAAGCCCCCCCACTCCCACTGCCAGAACGGGGCAGGGCGCCCTCCCGCAGCGCATCCTCTATCTCCGACCACTCGGGGCCCCCAGCTCCAAAGTACTTCCCTGCAGCCTTAGCGATGATCTTAGTCTTTTCGGATCTCTTCTTGGTTTGCCCAGTACAGTTAATCACTTCCACTATAAAGAGGAAGAAATCTTTCCTCTTCACAACCAGTACATCCTCCGCACCCACAGGGCCTCTGCCCGTGGAAGCCACACTCACAGGCATCCCAGTGGGGACCTCCCCCTGGCCGCGGGCAACGCTGCCCCCTCCCCTGTCGCCTAGGACACCAGCAGCACTGGCAGCCCCCACTGCATCCACCGTCACCTGACTACCAGACACCTTCTTGACCGCATCCGCGTAGGATATTCCTTGAGAGGCTCTAACTTTTTGCACCTCAGCAGCCCTCTTGCTGAACACGCATCCCCCGTAGGCAGAGCTATGCTCTCCCCCACAGTTACAGCACTTGAGTTTTGCTCCGTCGTCACACTTCCCATACTCGTGGTCTCCTGCACATTTACCACACCTCTGCTTCCCTCTACAGACCGCTGCAATATGCCCAAAGCGCTGGCACTTGAAGCAACGCAGGGGCGGCAGAACATATGGGCGTACGCCATAGCGCATGTACCCAACGCACACCACACGAGGCAGGATCCCACCTTCAAATCTATTCATTATCGACAGGCTGTCACACCTTACCCCATCCCGGGTCATCTTCAACCGCCTAGCATCCACCACCTTAGCTCCAGTCAAATTCTCCTTTATGTCATCCACAGATGTCGTCGTAGGGACGCCTACTATAACTCCCCTGACCGTGCCTCTTACAGCATCAGACACAAGAATGTCCTTCCCCCCCAGACACTTAGCTTCAATCGCCTTCCTTTGCTGAGCCACGTCCTTGCACACGACCAGCAGCGAGCCATCCCTAAGGACACTCGCATGCTTGACCACTCCCACAGCTACAGTCAGGCTCCTTGTCAACGCCATCGGATCCCACCCCTTAAAGGACGCATTATCCTGCGCGAGCTTTATGAACACCTTACACTCTGAACTCACATCCCCGACATCTGCAACCCCCCCGCCCTGCTCCTCACTGAGAGAGCCCTCCATAGACAAGCAAGATGACGCCCTACGCTGCACAGGATCAGTGGCTCCAGGGGAGTCCTCCCCGCTGTTCATATCGTCACCGACCAGGTCACGCTTCCTCTTCTTCTTCCCCGTCATACGGACCGAGGCGTTCCTCTATGTTGCCGTAATATCCAAACTGTTGTCGTTGTTGTTTTTTATGGCAGTTGGCATCCAAGTGCACGAGTTGCATTACCGCCAGACTTTTTTTTTTTTTTTTTATAGGCGCCCAGTGATGGGGTGGAGGGAAGAATAAAGAGTGAAATGCAGTGATGTCATAAGGCAACCTGTGGCGCTGGCGTGCCCCTAGTGGTCACCCCATGAACTACAAGAGCATAGGAACCCCGGGGCCGCGGGGCCTTTTGTACAGCCGCCCCCAAATGTATGGAGCACATTTGTACTCAACAAAGGCTACTGCGCCACCGGCCCTCCAGCCTGCCGGCTGGTTGTGCTCTTCAGCACCGGAAGTCCGTGCAGGTCCCCCGGGGACGTCGGACTGCTTCCGACAGCTCCGGGAAGACACTCTCGGGCCGTGGCGGCCGCCCCATGCACCTGCCGGGTAGTTGCTTCCTGATACTGCGGCCAGGTGAACGCGTAACCACCTTGCCTTCCTTTGCTGGCATAACCTCCGCCCGCCATAGCTTCTCCACGCGCCTTGGTTGCTCCTTCGGCTGATGAGGTGGTGGAGAAGCGTCGCCCCGTCCTGGATGATGGCCGCGGGGAGGTGGATGGGCCCTGCAGCGTCCACCCCAGCCTGGTGTGCATTGCAGCGGGGCAGCCCGGTGGTCCCAAGCGTACAGCCTCTGTCGGCGCGACGAGGTGGTGGTTGCTCCCTATCAGGAGTAGTGGTTTCACCCCCTTGAACAACTGGAGTGGCAGACCTATGAGGTGCTGAAACTGCCGCTGGAGAGACTCTACCAGGTAGCTGTGCTCCGCTAGGTCGAGGCGGGTGGCAGTGAAGGCGTTGCTGATCTTGTGCTTGCGCAGGAGGCGTTCGACATGAGAGCCGGCGTGGAGTTCATCCTGGCCGATGTCCCCCAAGGTCTTCAGGAGACTCACGAGAGACCGGACTTTGAGGGCGAAGCGCCCGAACCCCGTGAGATCCCCCTGGCGCACGTCGGGCGCCCTCATCACGTCGTCAACTCGCACGTGGCCAGCTGATAGGGCTGACCCATGTCCTGGTCCAGGGCGTCCATGGTGTCGCTGTAGGGTGTCCACGAGTGAACGAAGGAGTCAGCCGCCATCCTCGCCCCCTCCACCTTCAGATGACCCAACAGGACCTTATACTTGAACGCCTCACTATTTCCCGGGGGCAGTACGTTACCCAGCGCGATCTTCAGGCGGGTCCAGTCTCGCGCATCACAGCGGGTGAGGTCCGGGACGGCTGGTGGACGTCCCCTGTATGATTCCTCTGGACCGGCCCGATGGCCCTGGTGTTGCTCGGAACACCGGGTCGGCTTGGTCTGCGGCTCCGGGGGCGCCAGCCTGGTAGCGTGCTGAACAGATGTCTCCCTCTGCTCAGAATCTAACGCCCTCAGCAGGTCCCGCATCTGGTCGGCCACTGCGGCGGCGCCCGCCCCTGGGTTCGGGCCTCGAATCAGTCCCCCTTGACCTTGTTTGCCGGGCTCGGGCAGGGGGCCCGGGCGTCCCGGCCGTGGGTACTGGTAACCCGGCGCGGCCGGCGGCTGCGGGGTCGGCCCGTCCTGACCTGCCCACCACGCAGACTCTGGAGGGGGTGACGGCGGTTGGAGCGGGGACTCGGCCCGCTGGAAGGCTCTGGAGGTTGGCGGGGGGCGCAGGTTTGGCCCATGTGGGGAGCCAGGGCACACCGACCCAGGGGTATACCGCCTCTCCTCAGCTTCGTTGGCCCGGTACAGCGCTCTCAACTTCTCTGCAGTGAATGCAGTGATGTCATAAGGCACCCTGTGGCGCTGGCGCGCCCCTAGTGGTCGCCCCATGAACTACAAGAGCATAGGAACCCCAGGGCCGCAGGGCCTTTTTTACACTTGCAATAATACACATTGGACAGCTTAAGGCAAGGCAAGGCAAGTTTATTTGTAGAGCACATTTCATACACAAGGCAATTCAAAGTGCTTCACAGCAGGAAAAATGCATTCAAATCACAAAGAAATTACAGAAACAGAAATACAATAAAATTAACTGAATTAAAAATGATCAATCCAAATGATTGTCTAAAGTAATAAATCACAAACAAAAGAGAAGAGTGCAAAGAAAAAATCCTTTCAGTCATATGCGCAGCTAAACAAAACTGTTTTTAGCTTGGATTTGAACATTGTCAGAGTAGAAGCCTGTCTCACATCTTCAGGAAGACTGTTCCAGATTTTAGCTGCATAAAACTGAAACGCAGATTCCCCATGTTTTGTCCTGACTCTGGGCACCAGCAGGAGGCCGGTCCCTGAGGTCCTCAGAGTCCGAGATGGTTCATATGGCACTAACATATCCAAGATGTACTTTGGTGCTAGGCCATGGAGAGACTTGTACACAAGCAGAGCTGCTTTAAAGTCTCTTCTCTGAGCCACAGGGAGCCAGTGCAGAGACCTGAGAACAGGACTAATGTGATCATACTTCCTGGTTCTAGTCAGGACCCGAGCAGCAGCGTTCTGGATGTACTGCAGCTGTTTTACAACTCGTTTGGAGAGGCCAGTGAGCAGGCCGTTACAGTAGTCTAATCTACTGGAGACAAACGCATGGTTAAGTCTCTCTAAATCTGGTTTTGACACTATATTTTTGATTTTGGCAATGTTTTTTAGATGGTAAAAAGCTGCTGATGTTATTGATTTGACGTGGCAATTAAAGTTCAAGTCTGAGTCCATTATTACCCCCAGATTTCTAATTTGGTTTGTAGGTTTTAGAGCGAGACTCTGGAGGTGACCGCTAACACTTTCTCTGTTTCTGTGGGCCAAAAACGATTATTTCAGTCTTGTCTGAGTTCAGCTGGAGAAAGTTGTTTTGCATCCACACACTGATCTGTTGGATGCAGTGACAGAGTGAATCTACTGGTCCATAGTCACCTGCCGATGGTGAAACATAGATCTGAGTGTCGTCTGCATAATTGTGATAGGACACATTTTCACTGCGTATCAACTGACCTAATGGCAGCATGTAGAGGTTGAACAGAAGGGGACCCAGGACTGACCCTTGGGGCACTCCACAGGTCAGGGTCATGTGGTCTGAGACACAGCTACCAATTTCAACAAAGTACTTCCTGTCTTCCAGATAGGACCTCAACCAGTTTAGGGCAGTGCCAGTGATGCCCACCCAGTCCTCTAGTCTCTGTAAGAGGATCCCAGGATCGACAGTGTCAAAAGCAGCACTCAGATCTAACAGAATTAAGACTGAGGCTTTGCCCGTGTCAGTGTTCAGGCGGATGTCATTTGTCACCTTGACAAGAGCAGTCTCAGTGCTGTGATGATGTCTAAAACCTGACTGAAAAACATCAAATGAGTTGTTTATTAAGAGGAAATCTGTGAGCTGTTGGTAAACAACCTTTTCAAGGACTTTGCCCCAAAATGGCAGATTAGAGATGTTGTTGTCGTTGTTGTTGTTTTATGGCGGTTGGCATCCAAGTGTTGCATTACCGCCAGACTTTATTTCTCAGACTTTGTCGTAGTCCTCAGAGATGGGCCGGTAATTACTCAGTACTGCGGCATCAAGACTGCTCTTCTTTAGGAGAGGCTTTATGACCGCAGTTTTCAAAGACATTGGGAATGTTCCAGATTGAAGCGACATGTTAACTATGTGAGTGAATGGTGCTAACAAACTGTTCAGCACAGACTTTAGAAATCTGGTGGGTAACACATCGAGGCAGCATGTAGATGAACTCAGACTGCTGTAATGGCAGAAAATGGGTCATGTCATGTCATTCTAATGTTGTTTTAGGCCATGACATGTCACGGAATTAATATCTTTGTTGTTCTCCTGTGTGCAGATGGGATAAGAATATGAGGTCCTGATTATACTGAATATCTACTGTCCGGCGCCTCTTAATCATCAATTAATGCGTCAGGACCGGATTCGGTGTGGAAATGGTCTTTGATTAAACCTCTGAAGAGATGGCTGGAACTGTCACAGACGTGATAGTCTGGTCTATCTCTTTTTGAGCTGATTTGGGTTGTGATTATGTTATGTTTGTTACCACCTATAAAAGGTGTACTTTGTAAATTGTAAAGTTAGGTAGGGACAGAACGAACTTGTCTTAGGGAGAGTGAGGGTGTTTATTCACTGTGCACGTGAATAAACTTCCACCTTTTGAGAGAGACCGAGAGACTCTGTTTCTGCTTCAAGTTATTGCCTGGTTACTCTTTACTTGATCATTGTTTACAGGAAACTGCCGTAACAATTGTGATGATCTCATGGACAGTTTTGTCAGTTACTGGTGCAAAGTGAGTTAGCTCTAAGTGTCTTGGTGGTTTTAGGGTAATTTTTTGCATTGTGGGATTTATAGCATTTTTAATGCCCTGAACTTTGTCATTAAAGAATAATGCAAACTCATTACACTTGGATGTGGAAATGAGTTCTAACGGCAGCTGAGCTGGAGGGTTTGTTAATCTGTTTACTGTGGCAAACAGGACACGCGAGTTGTTACTGCAGCTTCCAATCATTTCAGAAAAATATCTTTCCCTAGTTCTACATAAGATTAGGTTGTACATGTTCAGCTTCTCTTTGTAAATCTCTTTTTGAACCTGGAGCTTTGACTTGCGCCATTTCCGTTCGGCCCTGCGGCACTCCCTTTTCTGTGCCCTGACCGAATCATCATTTCTCCACGGCGCCTTCTGCTTATTTTTAACCATTTTAGCCTTTATAGGGGCGATGGTGTCCAGAACATTCAAAACACTAGATGTAACAGAGTTCAACAAATCATTTACATTAGAACATGAGACATTTTCAAAGTTTATCATTTCCATAAACAGTGCACCTGTGCCATCACTTATGTGTCTCCTCTGAACAACTGCAGGACCAACCGGTGGTTTGGGAGAAACAGACAGGTCAAAGAAGACACAGAAATGATCAGACAGAGCAACATCGATCACATTAACATTTGAAATATTTACCCCCTTTGTAATTATGAGATCTAGAGTGTGTCCTTTGCTGTGGGTGGGGCCTCTCACATGCTGAGTAAGACTGAAGGTTTCAAGGACAGCATCAAGCTCTTTAGCGTTTCTGTCACAAATATTATCAACATGCACATTGAAATCACCTGTAATGACCAAACCATCAAAGTCTGTGCATACAACTGAAAGCATCTCAGTAAAATCATCAATACAACTTTGGCAGTGCTGGGGAGGCTTGTATAAAACAATGAAGGGAATGGATGGAGACCGTTTTAGCTCCATTTTAAAGGATACATACTCAAATGATGAAAACACCCCAAAAGACAACCTGCGGGTAATTATTTCATCTCTAAAGACAGCACAGACTCCACCCCCTTTTTTGTTTTCTCGTGTTTCAGATTCAAACTTAAAGTTGGGTGGAGCAGATTCTATCAGAACTACATTTCCTGTGTTTTTGTCAAGCCATGTTTCAGTTAAAAACATAAAATCAAGATTATAAGAAGAAATAAAATTATTAATTAAGAGAGATTTGTTACATAAGGATCTGACATTTAGCACAGCAAGTGTCAGACTAGTTTCAGTGGGACTGGGCTTTATCTTTTCACAGGGAATATGAATCACATTTCTCAGATTGGGCCTGACTCGCATTTTGTTTTTCCATCTGTGTGATGATGTGACTACAGAAATAGCACTAGGGGGGGCTCTTTTTACATAGGGCCCCGGGTTGGTTTGATTTTTATTGTGACAATAAGTCCCGGCAACGCTGAGACCCAGTGCATCCTAGCTATGGGAGATACCAGGTGAAAGGCGAGGTTGGATGGGTGGTGGGACTTTTGTAGCCAAGGAGAGTTTGGGACCAGGTGAGAGGCGAGGGGGGATGGGTGGTATTGACATAGCCCTTGACATAAGTATTGACATAGCCCTTGCTATATTGGGCGTGAGTGGAGCCATCTTAATGCCTGATTTGATCAGACTTTCAAAATGGCTGGGAAGGCCCATGGGTGAGAGTGGAGATGAGAAGGAGAATGATGAATCTTTAGTGGGAGTAGATGTTGCAGGGGGAACCCAGGGCTGGTGTGAAGGCAGGGGCGATGACAGGGATGTTGTTGGGCTTGTCACAGATGGGTCCAAGGCCTTTGAAGACTGTTCCTTTGCTGGAGGCGGTGGAGGTGAATGTGGAGCAGCTGGAGCTGAATCCTTTGCTGGTGGTGGTGGAGCAGCTGCTGATGAATCCTTTGGTGGAGGCTGAGGTTGTGGTGCTTTTGATGTTGAAACATTGGCTCGGTCTCTGGCTGATGGAGCAGGAATTCTTCTCTCATTCCTCTCTTCTCTAAGCAGGTTCTCTGTCAGCACCCTCACTCCACCTCTGCATAGGTGGGGGCCATTTCTCTTAAACAGGTCCTCTCGTTTCCAGAATAGATAGAAGTTCTCAATGTAGTGTAGTCTTCTCGGGGAACACTCTTTGGACAGCCATGTGTTCAGCTGAAGAAGCCGGCTAAACTTGTTTATCCTCCTGTCGATGTTTGGAAGAGGTCCACTTATGAATGTTTTGATTTCCATTTTATCAAGCACGTCGTATAACTTCAAGAAGTCTTTTTTCAAAACTTCAGTCTGTTCCCGCCGCATGTCCACTGCACCCACGTGCACAATCAGCTGTTTAGCTCCTCCATGCTTAGCCATAATATTTGGAAGGAGTGACGTTATCTCAGAAACAGTGGCGCTTGGAAAAGAATGTGTGTTTATCTTTTCATGCGTCACGTGACTTATCGCGCCTTCCCCAACCAAAACAATCTGCGTGACCTTGGCTCCTGGCACAGATCCTCCTCGCTGTATTTTGGCCACGTCATCTTTCCTTTTTTCATTTAATTCCATCTCTGAAAGTGGTAAAAATCTGTTTGTGTGCTGTATTTTAGGTGACTTCACGTTATCTTTGTATCGTTTAGGCTTTGCTCCAAGTTTGTTCCAAGAAACAGCCTGGTCTTTCGGGATTTTAGACAGTTTTGGAAACGACACAGAGTCACTGCGGTTTAGGTTGAAAGTAGCAGTTTTTCTTATAAAAAGTGTGCTCTTCTTACCATTGGTTGACACAGGAATGGTATCGTGAAGAACTTTTTCAGATTCCAAAACAAATATCCGTGTTTTCAGCTCATTAATTTCTTGTTGATATTTCCGACAGCGTTCACAGTCTTTCTCCCTTCTTCTCCCGGACATGTGGCTGGCGTCAGATATGTCGTTAAAACTGGAAAAATGTTCTTAAAATCCTTGGTTTACTTGAAAAAGTCTAAAGCAAAAATGTTTGGAAGACAAAAACTGATTAAAAAGCAAAATAAATAAGGAAAGCAGCGATAGCAAGCGGAGCGAGCAAAAAAGCGTGTGCACTCTTCGGAAGCAGGAACTTATATATATTATTTGCTTACACTAACTAACATGGATGAAATGCTAGACATAACAAAAGTTCTATTGTTCAGGGAAAATCTTGGCAAATCATAACAAATATGGTCTCACAGACTCTGAATCAAACATAAATACTTACAAGTAATGCTTTCTGTATCGCAACAAATGAGGATGAATGCAGATTACAACAGGAAAACATGCTCGGTAGCCATTACTCAACGTGTGCTGCAAGTCTAACTCTTCAGCAATAACAGCATGAAACGAACCACAGCGCCTCCAACGAAGAAATCGCGCCGCGGATAAAGCACTACGTGCTCGACGCACGTTTACCATAGACTTTGAATGTAAACTGGATGCCTCGGCCGAGGCGGTGTGGACGAGGCTTAACTCTTAAGCAATAACAGCATGAAACGAACCACAGCGCCTCCTGCTGGTGGGGGGAGAAACTACACCAGCACAAGGATTCTTCTTCTTTGGTTGTTGTTGTTGTTGTTGTTTTATGGCGGTTGGCATCCAAGTGTTGCATTACCGCCAGACTTTATTCCTCAGACTTTGTCGTAGTCCGTAAAAGTACTCCTTCCATTGCTTTGGTGTTACAAAGCCCATGAGGTCATGATATGTCTTTGTGACTAGAATAGTTGTTGTTGTTTCAGAGACCAACCGGCTTTATTCCAGGGAGACTCTTCTTCATCTTCCTCTCCTTCTTTGACGTTCGGCGCTTCCACCGTACAGCTTTATTCTTTAGGCTTCATTCTATAGGCTTTAATATGTCCACTGATGTCGCTGCTTGGTAGCCGTGCGTCTACGAGACTGGGCGAGGACAGGAGACCACCCCCACCCCCATCTCGTCACTCTGATCACTCTGACTCCCCAAAAGCAGACCCCCATCACTCCGACTCCCATTTAGCGCCTTCAGCCTGTTTTCTATATCTGCCCAATCAAGCTCCTTTGTTCCAAGGAATCTCCCTGCAGCTTTAGCAATGATCCTGATCCTTTCAGTTCTGCTTTGAGTCTGAGCAGCACAGTTTACAACATCCACCATAAAGAGTACAAAATCCTCTCTATCCACAACCAGGGTATTCTCATTAATTCTGGAACCTGCACACTTGGGACCTCCACTCTTGAAACCTTCACACTTCTTGGGAGCCACGCTGGCCTTTCTCATTTCGCCCTGGCTGGGAGCAGCGCTGGCTCCCCTCTCTGTATTTACTCTAAACTCGTTACTTGAAACTTTCTTGACTGCATCTGCATAGGATATACCTTGAGAGACCTTTATTTTCTGCACCTCAGCAGCTCTTTTGCTAAACCTGCATCCCCCGAAGGCAGAGCTATGTTCTTCCCCACAGTTACAGCACTTCAGTTTTGCACCCACGTCACACTTCCCATACTCGTGGTCTCCTGCACATTTACCACATCTTTGCTTCCCTCTACAGACCGCTGCAATATGCCCAAAGCGCTGGCACTTAAAGCAACGCAGGGGCGGCGGAACATATGGCCTGACGCTATAGCACATGTACCCAATGAACACCTTACTAGGCAGGCACCTCCCTTCAAGTGTTACCATTACCGACAAGCTGTCACATCTTACCCCAAACCGGGTCACCTTCAAACGCCTAGCGTCCACCACCGTAACTCCAGTCAAATTCTCCTTAACTTCATCCACAGACGTCGCCGTAGGGACACCTACGATAACTCCTCTGACCGTGTTTCTTTCAGCATCAGACACAAGAATGTCCTTTCCACCCAGACGTTTAGTTCCAATCGCCTTCCGTTGCTGAGCCGCGTCCTTGCACACGACCAGCAGCGAGCCATCTCTAAGGATCACTCCCACAGCTACAGTTAGGCTCTTTGACAATGCCACTGAATTCCACTCCTTAAAGGATGCACTATCCTGTGCAAGCTTTATGATCACCTTACAGTCTCTGCTCTCACCCCGGATATCAATAGCTTCAGCCTCATCCTGCTGCTCATTCCCAGAACCCTCGGACGAGCTAAGGGACTTTTTACGTTTCCAGGCACGTGCAGGCAGAAAAGGCTGCTCCTCCACGCCGTCCAGAACGTCTTCCATCCCTGATCCACTCTCCTCCGCCATCTCCCGTCTCTCCAGACCGGGTGTTGAGCAAGGTCTCCTCACAGTTTTAGTCCAGGGCTTGTTCTTCCTCAGACTGTCCTCAGACGTGTTTTACGCTGTGCTGTATCAAACACTCCAAGTGAAGTGTTACATTCTTCTTTGGTGTTTAATGGCAGTTGGTATCCAGGTGTTACATTACCGCCACCCACTTTAGACTTTATTCTTTTTACTTTATATTCTTTAGACTTTATTAACCCCCTCATCCCCTACAGAACTCTACCTCCGAGTGTTGCTATCGTCCAGAAGAAGTCACAAAGTAAACACACTTGAAAGCTAATTTATGTCAATAAAATAAAATCTCTTTCTCCTTTTTTTTTTTTAACGGCACAGCGTAAATCACGAACTAATAAACCGTAGAGCTACAGTAGGTGGTGGTAAATGCACCATTTCAGTCGCTGCCAACCGCCATTAAAAACAACAACTAAGTGATTATTCATTTATCATTACTATTTTGAATAAATGGTGTTTTAGTTGTGAGAATCATTCATGCGTGGCAAGACGAGGGTGTTGCAGGCATTTTACATTAATATTTGAACTAAAGGGGTAGATTTAAAAAACACCAACAACGCCAGCTGGGATAGGCCCAGGACCGAAATTAAAAGTAAAGGACACACGGGTTCGTTATTGGCAGACACTTCAGTTTAGATATAATTTAATTGTCTTTTCAGTTAACCAGTTAAAATGTACATTCAGGTCAACTCGCATTCACACTCACGGAGCCTGCCACGCCAGGTGCAGGACCGCCACATCAGACAGTACCATTACAGGAAAATAAAACAATGAATAAGAAAGAGGCAAGACCAGACTAGAGACTAAAGACAAGACAATTCACAGGTCGTCCTCAGTGCCGCCGCTCCACGCAACAGCTTCCGTGATCTCCCATTACCACTTTCCTGGCGCACCACGCCTCAATCCACAGGCTTTACGCCAGACAGTCGGGGCATATGACAGCGGAACCGACCAAACGTGGATGAGAACGTGACCGACAGCGACAGTGGGGCATAGGCCACCAGACACACGCAGGAGCGTTACACCAGCGAGACGTTGCAGAGGTGAGGGCCTAGGAGCGACGGCACTAAAGAAGCCAAATTAGGTTTAAAATTTGAATTAAAATACTTCATTATCAGTCTATCATACCTGAGGACGACGGGAGCCCAACCCTCGGCGCAACCCGGAAGTGACAGCAGTGTCAAAGGCCTGAGAGGGAGAGCTAGCGGGAGCACCCTTTTATAGGCGCCCCCTGGCGGTAGAAAATGGCAGGCGCGCACTGCCACACATGTAAGAGGTGAGTAAAAAATATATTAGTTTAAACACAATCAGAAAACATTCAATCTGATTGAAAGATTGGTAGTTTATAGAAATATTGATACTACTGAATATGATGGAAACTGTTCTGGAAAAAAGCTGGAGTAAAACACAGGTTGCGTTGGTGTCATAATTTCAGACGGAGGCGGGGCCTTTGTAACCACAGAGATTTCTTTCATTCACAGTAAATATCCCAAACTTCTGATCTCTTTATTTGTTTGGTTTTGGTTTTTCATAATTAGAATACAATAAACAATAGTGAAAACCTGAAAAACAAAAATATGAAATGTTAATATTCGTACACTTCAAAAGTTAAAGAGTAAAACTTATGTTTGCCTTCACCATTGTATAACCAGTGTTACTCATTCTGTGACTCTGAGACACTTTTACAATTAGGATTCAAAGTCAACACAAAACACAGTGAAAATCTACAGAGAAACAAACAGAACACAAATAGTATCATTGGTGCAGTTTTAGATGAAATAAGAACATGAATTTTACATTCTGACAAAGAGTTAAATACAGTTACATTACACCAGGAAGAACATTTGAACTGAAAGAAAGTTCAAATGAAGTTAGTTAAAACAGTTTCTGATGTAAAATATGTAGAGAATATATGAGTTTAGTTTGAACAGTCATAGTTTGAACAGTCATAGTTTGAACAATCATAGTTTTAACAGTCATACATAATTTAATATTTCCATGTTGTCTTGGACTTCATCTGATATAAAACAAGACCAAGAGTAGTGTTGGTTAACGTTACCTCGTTACTGCCCTGGAAAACTAATGCATTACGGTATTGCACTACTGTGTTAACTAAAAGTGACGTGTTAGAGTACTCTGGCAATACCGATAATCAACACTGTATAACATATATAATTTGCCGATTTTCCCTTTGTGTTGTTCATTCACGCACGGCAAACAGAGGTAAAACCTGATGTGAGTCTTTCATTGGTTTGGCCATTACTGTTCTATAACACCACTGATGCAACCACGAAGCCTAACACGAGGGGGCGAGACTGGCAACATCATCACTTAAATATCAAATAAGCAAACAAAGTAAATGTGTTTGACTGAGCTTTACTTATCTTTTATGTTGACAGATTACCACAATACAACCCCATACAATGAGTATGTGTCGGCCTGTCCTCAAGCACAGAAATACATCGCTAAAACAAAATGAGTTGATTTGTTAGAAAACTGATGCACAACAGAACGCGGTTGTTTTAGGCCTATAGTTTATATAAATCAAACGCACTACATCGCTGTTACCCTACATCAACTCGACGGTTACAAAATAGTGGTAGTAACAAAGGAGAAGCACTTTTTTCAAAACATACATAAGAAAGTTTCTAATTCTGTCTCTTTCGCGTAAGGACTAGACTCCCAGTCACTAGCTGCACAGTGCACATGCTCACAACACGCCGAGCTCTGGGATTGCGTTACTGATTTGAAAAAGTAACTTGGGGAGTACGAGATTACATGAGTCAAAAAAAACGACGCGCCATGTTCCTCATTACTCTAAAAAATGTATTTGAGTACTCTTAATGCGTTACCCCTAACTCTGACCAAGAGTAGTTCAAAAATAAAAGTTACACATTTGATCCCAAACTGTGGAGAACAAAAGCTGTTATTTGAGTTTAGGGAAATGTGCCATGGAACCAGGAAACCGGTTGTAAATCGGGACTCCAGTGTAGAGAGGGTGAGTGAAAGTGGTCTGGACTCTGTGGAGGAGGCTCATGGTATTTTCAGAGAAGCTGTAAAACACCAAAACCCCTGCACTGTGGTCCAGGTGAACCCCAATTCTGGACGAGACCAGACCTGAGACCTGGGACTGGATTGAGTTAAACCGAAAGGAAGTAAGGGTTTTGTGACATTCTAAGGCCCAGGATTTATCATTGAATCCAAATGCACATTTACCAGAGTTTCCTTTTCTCTGAATATCTCTGTATGAAACTGCTATATAAACATACACCCCACTCCACCTCCCAGTAACATCGGCCTCTCAGACTCTCTCTGCTCAGGACCTGACACCACTCTCTGAATCTGTCTGAATGATCAGGTACACTCTGGTCTTCACTCATACATGTTGCTCTTCTGTTTCCATCAGACAGAGACAGTTCTGGTCTGAGCTGTGTTTGGGTCCAGAGTGATTTCTGTATAATATTGTAAGAAGTCCTCTCTGGAGCTGGGTTCAGCTGGTGACAGTAAAACCTGGACTGGACTCAGAGTGAGCTGGAGTTTGTCCCTGTGCGCTGACACAGCTCTGATCACGTCCTCAAAGTAGCTCCGGGGCCCTGTCTGAATCCTGGCTGGCTCTGTACAGGCATAACAAGCAACACTACTGCACTTGAAATAAGGAAAACACAGACAAATATACTAAAAGTAAGTCACTTATTCTTTGATTATTTATTGAAGATTCTTTTGTTTTCCACTGTTAGTATCGGTATCGGATTGATATTGCGATACTTGCCATAGTATTACTTTGGACTACACAAAAACAACATGGCTCGTCACCATGGAGATGCTTTGTCTGGAATGTTCCACAATATAATAAAGCATTAAACGTATCTCTTCTTATTCCACTGCTGCTGTTAATGACGCTGCAATTCACTTTCTAATCTCACTATTTGTGACGTATTTGAGGTTTTGAGACAGAAAAGTCCACATGAAACAGATGGATTTATGACTTTATTGTTGATTTGAACGTTCCAGAGTAAAGATGATGCTGTTTGCCTTCACCATTGTATAACCAGTGTTACTCATTCTGTGACTCTGAGACACTTTTACAATTAGGATTCAAAGTCAACACAAAACACAGTGAAAATCTACAGAGAAACAAACAGAAGACAAATAGTATCATTGGTGCAGTTTTAGATGAAATAAGAACATGACTTTTTACATCTGACAAAGAGTTGAATACAGTTACATTACACCAGGAATAACATTTGAACTGAAAGAAAGTTCAAATGAAGTTAGTTAAAAACAGCGTCTGATGTAAAATATGTAGAGAATATATGAGTTTAGTTTGAACAGTCATAGTTTGAACAGTCATAGTTTGAACAGTCATAGTTTGAACAGTCATAGTTTGAACAATCATAGTTTGAACAGTCATAGTTTGTATTGTTTTAGCTGAATTAAACAAAAGCTTGTCTGAACCACATTCTAACTCAATATTGTGTTTAAAAAATCAGTTTTTCTCATGATTTGGTTCTACACATAGGTTCATACAGCTTTAGTAAAAATAACCACAATATTGTGTAGGGGAATGGAGATGGACATTCCACGGCCAGATAACAGAAAATCTCTCTTTGAACATTGGGGGTTTTTCGTTCTCCCTGTCTCCCTCACCGCAGGGAGCTGCTGTGACTTTTTTGATAACAGATCTTCTTCTCCCCACAGTCTTACAGGAAGACGCCCCGATGAAAACTGTTTTATGTGATTATGCCATGAATGTTTGAATCAACTCCCTACACCGCATGTTTCACCTTGTGTTACGTATTTTTCCACTGTTTAAGGTTTTATATTCCCAATGCTTGATTTTCGAGCGCCCATCACAGGTGAAAGAAGATGTAAAATGTGTCTACCTCAAGAAATAATGTGCACAAACTGCCAAAAGTGTTTAACGTGTAAATGTTAAAACAGGGTTCAATGTTTTTGCCATTATTATTTACGTTACTCCAGTTTTATTTTCTCGGTCAGGAAAATGTTAAACAGGAAGTTCTCGCAGTAGCGCCCGCCCCTGTCGCTCCCAGCATGCCCTGCGGGCCAGGTATCAAAAGGACGCTCCAAGCTAGAAACGCTCTCTTTTGTCCCTCTCTTTTTTCTCTTATTGTTCTTCTATCTTGAAGCCGTCTCCACGGACGCGCTTTCACTTTTCCTTTGTCTCAACAAAATCCGTCCGTCACGTGGTCGACAAGGCCATGCCAGTCTAGGACTCTGAAACCACCTGAAACCACCTGGAACTACCTGAAACCACCTGGAACTACGCTTAAGCGCTAAACCGGACAGAGACTTTCTTTGCTACTTCGTTTCTTTTCTTTTTGAAGTAATCTACGCCGTTTACGTGGATCAGCACTACGTCCTCATCTGAGTAAAGGCCGCGTGAGGAGCTAACACACCACTAAAGCGTTCTACCGCCAAGGAACTCCCCGACATCGCCTCCGCTGCCGCCGCCGCTTCAAGGAGGTCGCAGCACACCGCTCCACGCGACCCCTCGCTCCCCGGCGCAGCACACCGCTCCCCGGCGCCAAGGACCCTACAGCACGTCGCAGCACACCGCTCCCCGGCGCCAAGGACCTTACAGCACGTCGCAGCCTCCTCCGCTCCACGCGACGCATCGCTCCCCGGCCGCCGCCCGCTTCACGAACCTTCGCCGCCACACCGCTCCACGCGACGCCTCGCTCCGGACCTCGTCCGCGGACCAGGACCAGTCGGACCGAGTCTCTACAGAACCATAAGCCGAGTCAATTGCGTGCGGTCCGATTTTGTGGCGTGATTTGGGTAGAGCTCAGCTGTTCCTCCTCCCTTTAGCTTCTCACTTTCCCTCTTTTTGATATAGATTAGCATAGACACGTTTGGTTATCAAAGGCAAAACCCTGGTTTAACATTATCTGCATGAAATCTGCTGTTAAATCTGATATAACATCACCTGTGATTTACCTGTGCGCATTCCTGCTCCGGTGTTTTTGATTGCCCTTTTGATAAATAAACTACACGAAAGAGTTATTGACTATTGTTTGTTTGATTAGACTATGTGTAAGTCCCTGAATCGTGAAACACCCTTCAGACCTTTTTAACGAGCGCGATTAAGGACCGTATCTTAGCTCTTTGGGTTTAACCCTGGTGCCCCGTCTTGTCTCGTTTCTGCTAAGAAATCTTCCTTAATCATAAACTGAATACATGTAGTTTTGAGACCCTACAATTGTATATTACATATTATTATAAGGCAGAGCAAAATAATATGTCTGTTTGCCATAACCCGACCGAGGGATCCACTCTCTATGGATGAGGCTCATCTTAAGTTTAGAGACGTTGTAAAATGCCAAAAACCCTGCACTGTTGTCCAGGTTAAACCCCGACTCTGGACGAGACCGGACCTGGGACCTCGAACAGAGCTGATTGAACCACAAAGAAAGGCTCGATTTTGCCACAGTCTAAGGCCCAGAAGTTATAATTGCATCCAAATTAATTTTCTTTTCTCTGAATATCTCTGTATGAAACTGCTATATAAACACCACACTCCCCGCTCCACTCCACCTCCCAGTAACATCGGCCCGTCAGACTCTCTCTGCTCAAGACTTGACCCCAGTGACTGAATCCGTCTGAATGATCAGGATAACTCTGGTCTTCACTCATACATGTTGCTCTTCTGTTTCCATCAGACAGTTCTGTGTGAACTGTGTTTGGGTCCAGAGTGATTTCTGTGTAATATTGTAAATAGACCTCTCTGCAGCAGGTTTCAGATGGTGACAGCAAAAGCTGGACTGGATTGTGAAGCGCTGTGAGCCCAGTCTCCTTCTTCCTCTTCCTCTTCCTCTTCTTCCTCTTCCTCTTCTTCTTCTTCTTCTTCTTCTTCTTCTTCTTCTTCTTCTTCTTCTTCTTCTTCTTCTTCTTCTTCTTCTTCTTCTTCTTCTTCTTCTTCTTCTTCTTCTTCGGTGTTTCATGTCGGTTGGTATCCTTCAGCTGTTCTATTAAAGCTGCTAACATGATGCTTTTGATGAGGACAGGCCTGGGGCTGAAGCTCTGGCGACACTCAGGACAGCTGTAGAGCTGCTTCCCGTCCTCTTGGTCCCAGTGGTGTTGGACACAGTTCCTGCAGTAGTTGTGTCCACAGGGAATAGTCACCGGTTCCTTCAGTAGATCCAAACACACGGGACAGAAAAAGGATTCTTGGTCGAGTGCTTTCTGCGCCATCTCTCCTGGATCAGAAAGATTGACAAGTTTAATTTGTGTCAAAGTCAAACTAAGAGTGAGTGAGAGCAGGGGGAGGAGCTGTCGAAGTTTAGTCTATACAGACTGCGAGAGGCGAAGATCGTTCTCAAGTTCTTTATTTGATGAAAACATGGAAAAACAGGCAAAACAGTAGCATGTTGTTCGTCTTGCAGCTGAGATTCGACTCTTCACAAGATTTAGCTGTTTTATATCGCTGTTGCTTGGGTCTGATAAAAAGGGCCTGACCTTCACTATGACGTCCGCTCTAAGATTGTTTAGACTAGTCCACAGATGATCAGAAAATACACAGAATAGTTAAAATACACAGAATAGTTCATTGTGACCCATATGCAGCAAGATCGTCTTGACTCATGATAAAGAGGACACAGACATGACAATAATTTGATCAATATCCACAATTCCCCAGTTAGTGTAAACACATGTTGGGATGTAGTAATCAGATTAGTCAGATCCTGGAAAAAGTATAGGAGTCTTATCACTATCAGAGTTAGATTTGTGTTTGGCAGAGTAATAGCGTGTGTAATCAGGGTCAAAAGATAAGCAGGTTGTCTAGTAAGAGCAGATGCAATCAAGCGTTCTATAAGTGATCTAAGACAGCATAGCATCCAATCATAATCAATACACAGGCAATAACAATAATGGTGAAAAACAGAAACAGTGCCAGCCCAAGGCCCAAAGATGTGGTATCACCAGGGAGAGCACAAGGGGCAAGGGTGGTGGTAGATGATTCTGGCTTGACATAGGTTGGCTCATATTCATCATTTGAGGTCTTTGAAATTGGCCAGGTTGGTTTGGGGCCATTTGGTGTTGACCTCTTTGTGTTTGCCCTTGGGGGCAGTCTCGAACCCAATGTCCAGTTCCAAAGCAGTTTAAGCATTGATCAGGAGTCACGCTGAACCTGTTTTGTCCTCTTCCAGCTCCTGCCCCACGTCCTCTTCCACGAGAGAATGTATTACGTTCACGTCCTTGATTGTAGATGATTTCTGAAGCAGGTGTGTTGTTCTTTGGTCCTGTGGCGGATGGGACGGCCTGTGGTTGTGCCATACTGGGTTGTACTTGTCCCAGGACCATTTTAACCGCCATAGCAATCTGTTGGGTATTGTCTGACACTGGATTATCTTCTGTTGCCACAGCCATTACCTTGGCAAACTTATTTTCTTTCTTTTTATCATTCACCTCTTCTTGGAGCTTTTTGAGTTGTAATTTGATCATTGCCAATTTAATTTTTTCCATATCCTCTTTCCGTCCTTTTTTTTCCTTCAGGTACTTAGCAACGTGATGTTTTTCTGTCTTTGAGGAAAGGCCAACAACATCAGCCAACTGATCCTGGACACATTTAGGTAGTCCTTTCACCAGAGTAGAAAAGAACATGAGAGTGTTGCCAGTACCAGGTTGTATGGGCTCTCCAGTTGCATCATGGAACTGTGCTTTAGCTCTTTGCTTATATGTAAAGTAGTCTTCATCATCTTTCATTTCCAGAGCCAACAGTGCGTCAGGAAGACAGGTGGGATACATTCCTTTAAGTACCTGAGTTAACTGAGGCTTTATGGTGGCAAATGATGTGGATGCTCTAACTGGAGCATGAATCTGTTTGGATACTTCAGAATGGATCCTGGCCGTTGTATTCTCATCCGTTGCTCTTATAAGAATTGCAGACACATCTCCCCAGCAAAGTGTTTCTCCTGCTGTATTCGTGGTCAATGCTCTGAGGAAGACCGGCGCACCTTGTGTCAGTTTGGGCAGTTTTAACATCAGCCCTTCTAGATCTTTCAATGCGAATGGTTGGTACACTTCTTGGTTACTTGCAGTCATTCGGAGAGGTGCAATGAGAGGAGGAGCCTCTTCAGTGTTAGAAAACTCATCATCTTCTTCCTTGGTACCTTTGTGGATGGGGAGCGGGTGAAGTTCTCCACTCAGGAAAGTGTCGTCGTACCCATGTTCATCCACCATTCCTGTGAATGCTCCCACCACATATTGATGTGGTGTTGACACAAATGGGTCTAAGCCCGTTTTCTTCTGTTGTTCCACTCCTCTTTGAATGTGGAGTTTCTGTTGTGCTTGCTTCTTACTTTTAGCTTCTATTTGCCCAGTTCCTAGGACTGTTTCCCCCTTTCGTCCAAGTTTTTTTTCTTTTTGTTTCCTGCGTAGATTAGCCGCCACTTCTCGTTCTTTTTTTTCCAGTAGTCGTTGTAATCTTTTTTCTTCATCTGTGTCTGAAGCCACTTCAGGTGGTGACCATGCATTGGTGGCAAGTTGTTCTTTTTGAGCCACTGTTTGCTCGAGCATGAATTTGGAGATGTGATTTTGGCTGGAAACCAATGTTGTCAAAGCTAACACCTGCTGCTTCAAATCCTGCATCTGTCTTTGTTCTTGAGTGGGTTCTGACGGGACCATAGTCAGAGTACCCAAGACTACAGCATGTTTCGTTGGCAGTTGTGGTATGGTGCTGGTTGTATCTCTTATCATAGATGAATCCATGGATGAGCACTGCAGGGGAGGAGCCGCTGGAGTAGAAGTGTGGGGAGCTGTTTTTTCTTGTTCCGTTTCTGTCATAATTTTCTTCAGTTCTTTCGCTAGTTGTGCATATGCGCTATGATGTTCGTTTTCAGAGGAGGGGCACTGAAGTTCTCCTTTGGCCAGAGGGGGGGCGCTATAGCTGTGACGTCGACCTTGTACCCCAGTCTGCTCGCTCTCTTCATCTGTGCTAGAGCCTCCATCTTTGTTTTTGTTATTCGCTCCAAAAGGGATGCGCTTATCGGCTCTGTTTTTCTGTTTCATTTTGTTTTTTCTGATTGTTTGATGCTCTTCTGGTTTCACTTGAATGTTGGCCAAAAATAGTCTCTCTATTCTGATTAAAATGTCTTTTGCCATTTTATGTAGTTTCACTGAAAATGAAAATGTTTCTTCATGTTCTTTCAGTTTCTTTTTGTCAACAGTTTTTCCTTTCACTGTCCAAATCTGATGTGTTTTGTAATGCAGGACCTTAGATTGATGATATTCATGAATACAATTCCATTGTTGTTCTGTGGGAGCCACTGCTTCATCACCGTGATTAATCAATCTTTTCTCTGCATATTTTTGGAAGAGGTTCTTCATTTGTGTTGTTTGCTGTTTTGCTTCCTTTGGGTTTTGTTCATTTGCACGGATTGTCTTTTCGAGATCCTTCAAAAATGTATTTATTTTGAATGGAATAAGGTCCATTTTATTTAATTTATATCTTAATTTAAAATGTTTGATTATTATTATTATTTGATAATAAAAAAAAGTGTGGCACTCAGTGGTATTTCAAAAACAAACAAAACTATAAAACTAATAATAATAACAATAATTATAACAATAATAATGAAATAAAAAACGTTTAGGGAAAAAATTGTATTAAAATTAAAATGTAAAGATTTAAAATACAAATAAAAAAACTAATTTATTTAAAAAATTATTTAAATTAAAAAAAAAAAAAATTAATTGAATACAAACTTGAAAAAATTAAATTAACTAAATAAATAAAAATACCACCTAGCCACAAAGGTTAGTTAATCTTGTCAATAGAGTGCTTTAAGCCAAGTAATAACTTTCTTTGTTCCCTTTAGTTACCTACACGTCACACGTTTCATTTTGTTTTTATTTATTTTTTCCGGAGTCCAACTCCCTTTTAAATCAGTCCAACTGATTGTCTAAACTAATGAGCTAACATTCACTAAATTCATACTTGTATGCAATGTGGAAAATTTAGGTCAAGTTTTGGCAAACTTCACCAATTTAGCATTTTCAATGTGCAGATTTTCGTAATAAATACAAGAGGTTTCTGCCTTACTTTTGTTGAATGTCCCAGTCACAATGGTAAGTCAAAAATAAACTGGCAATTGACTCCTCTTGTCTCTCTCTCGGCTCGGTGTCCTTGTTCTCCCATCATTCCCAGCTGAACCGTTACTGGACGCTATGCGTCGTCAGCCGACATCCAGAAGGGAATCGTTTAGAGCAAAATTCAGATGTTACCTTTCCAAGCATGATGAGAGACCCGCATCCTCCACCAATTCTGTCGAAGTTTAGTCTATACAGACTGCGAGAGGCGAAGATCGTTCTCAAGTTCTTTATTTGATGAAAACATGGAAAAACAGGCAAAACAGTAGCATGTTGTTCGTCTTGCAGCTGAGATTCGACTCTTCACAAGATTTAGCTGTGTTTTATATCCCTGTTGCTTGGGTCTGATAAAAAGGGCCTGACCTTCACTATGACGTCCGCTCTAAGATTGTTTAGACTAGTCCACAGATGATCAGAAAATACACAGAATAGTTAAAATACACCGAATAGTTCATTGTGACCCATATGCAGCAAGATCATCTTGACTCATGATAAATAGGACACAGACATGACAATAATTTGATCAATATCCACAGAGCCAGGCCACACCCACAGCTCTGTGTAGATCTGAGGAGGAAGCAGGAAGCGCTGAACAGCAACACTTTAAAGACACACACAGCCTTTCTCTGTCAACATGTTTGTCTCATCATTTCAGAGGACAGGGCCTTTAGAAGTTGTTTTTGAAAGAAATATCCAAAGTGAAAAGCCAACAAATGTCACACAGACATAGCTTTGTCTGGTTACGGCCCAACAAACTCAAGTGTCTGGCTGCAGACCTGGATCCAGAGTCCCTTGCCCCGCAGACCTTAACCAAGATTATTCTGCCCTCGCTGTGCTCTGGATGCAGCTATGCAGATGGATAAACTCCTCGACAAGCGACAGGCGTATGTCCACTTTTATTGACGTAGCCCTCGATTATCGACAGAGTGAAACTATAAAACAGAAAGAAAGAAACAGTATTTAGGCTGTATACTTGCTGTTGGAGAGATAACACTGGACTGGGTGGACTGTAGGGTGCTGGTTCTGGTTCGTAGAAGTCACTGCCCAAGAGCGCCGGTCAGAGCACTACTGGAGGCCAGGAATGAGGATCGGAAAGACGAGAAGAGACGAGGTGCTTCTTTAGCTTTATTTAGGCTTCAGGAGGAGACACACAAGAAGAAGAAGAAGAACCCATACATGTTGTTGTTGTTGTTGTTGTTGTTTTATGGCGGTTGGCATCCGAGTGTTGCATTACCGCCAGACTTTATTCCTTAGACTGTTGTTGCTGTTGTTATTGTTTTATGGCAGTCGACAGCCGAGTGTCGCATTACCGCCAGACTTTATTCCCCAGACTTTGTCGTAGTCCTAAAAGTTGTTCTTCCAGTGCTTTGAGCTCCAGTGCTTTGACAAAGCCCAAGAGGTCATGAGATGCCTTTGTCATTGCTTTGACTTCATGGGCCTAGAAACACCAAAGTGATGGAAGAAGGACTTCTAAAGGATAAAACGACAAAGGCGTCCCATGACCTCATGGGCTTTGTAAAACAACAAAGACGTCCCATGACCTCATGGGCTTTGTACTTCCAAAGCACTGAACGTCAAAGAGGGAGAGGAAGATGAAGAAGAGTCTCCCTGGAATAAAGCCGGTTGGTCTCTGACACAACAACTATTCTAGTCACAAAGACATATCATGACCTCATGGGCTTTGTAACACCAAAGCAATGGGAGGAGTACTTTTACGGACTACGACAGAGTCTGAGGACTACGAAACGTCTGAGGAATAAAGTCTGGCGGTAATGCAACACTCGGATGCCAACCGCCATAAAACAACAACAACAACAACAACAACAACAACAACAACAACATTGTATCCTATAGAAGTTCTTCCTCCCCTCAGACTTTGTCGTAGTCCTTAAAAATTCTTATTCCATTGCTTTGGAAGTACAAAGCCCATGAGGTCATGGGACGTCTTTGTTGTTTTACAAAGCCCATGAGGTCATGGGACGTCTTTGTCGTTTTATCCTTTAGAAGTCTTTCTTCCATCACTCTGTCGTTTCTAGGCCCATGAAGTCAAAGCGCGTTAGAACATCCTCTTGCTCCTCATCCTCGGCTCAGTCTCCAACACCCCCCAGAAGAAGAAGAGCTAGTCTCCGGTCTGGAGAGATGGGAGATGGCGGAGGAGAGTGGATCGGTGGTCGAAGACGTTCTGGACGGCGTGGAGGAGCAGCCTTTTCTGGCTGCACGTGCCCGGAAACGTAAAAAGTCCCTTAGCTCGTCCGAGGGTTCTGGGAATGAGCAGCAGGATGAGGCTGAAGCAATTGATATCCGGAGTGAGAGCAGAGACTGTAAGGTGATCATAAAGCTTGCACAGGATAGTGCATCCTTTAAGGAGTGGAATTCAGTGGCATTGTCAAAGAGCCTAACTGTAGCTGTGGGAGTGATCAAGAGTGCGAGTGTCCTTAGAGGTGGCTCGCTGCTGGTCGTGTGCAAGGACGCGGCTCAGCAACGGAAGGCGATTGGAACTAAACGTCTGGGTGGAAAGGACATTCTTGTGTCTGATGCTGAAAGAAACACGGTCAGAGGAGTTATCGTAGGTGTCCCTACGGCGACGTCTGTGGATGAAGTTAAGGAGAATTTGACTGGAGCTACGGTGGTGGACGCTAGGCGGTTGAAGGTGACCCGGTCTGGGGTAAGATGTGACAGCTTGTCGGTAATGGTAACACTTGAAGGGAGGTGCCTGCCTAGTAAGGTGTTCATTGGGTTCATGTGCCATGACGTTAGGCCATATGTTCCACCGCCCCTGCGTTGCTTTAAGTGCCAGCGCTTTGGGCATATTGCAGCGGTCTGTAGAGGGAGGCAAAGATGTGGTAAATGTGCAGGAGATCACGAGTATGGGAAGTGTGACGTGGGAGCAAAACTGAAGTGCTGTAACTGTGGGGAAGAACATAGCTCTGCCTATGGGGGATGCAGGTTTAGCAAAAGAGCTGCTGAGGTGCAGAAAATAAAGGTCTCTCAAGGTATATCCTATGCAGATGCAGTCAAGAAAGTTTCAAGTAACTCGTTTAGAGTAAATACAGAGAGAGGAGCCAGCGCTGCTCCCAGCCAGGGCGAAATGAGAAAGGCCAGCGTGGCCCCCAAGAAGTGTGAAGGTTTCAAGAGTGGAGGTCCCAAGTGTGCAGGTTCCAGAATTAATGAGAATACCCTGGTTGTGGATAGAGAGGATTTTGTACTCTTTATGGTGGATGTTGTAAACTGTGCTGCTCAGACTCAAAGCAGAACTGAAAGGATCAGGATCATTGCTAAAGCTGCAGGGAGATTCCTTGGAACAAAGGAGCTTGATTGGGCAGATACAGAAAACAGGCTAAAGGCGCTAAATGGGAGTCGGAGTGATGGGGGTCTGCTTTTGGGGAGTCAGAGTGATCAGAGTGACGAGATGGGGGTGGGGGTGGTCTCCTGTCCTCGTCCAGTTGTTGTTGTTGTTGTTGTTTTTGTTTTATGGCGGTTGGGAATCCAAGTGTTGCATTACCGCCAGACTTTAATCTTTAGACTTCATTTTTATCCTTTAGAAGACCCTGGTCCCGGCTGGTATGTCCTCGTCCAGTCTCGTAGACGCACGGCTACCAAGCAGCGACATCAGTGGAAATATTAAAGCCTATAGAATGAAGCATAAAGAATAAAGCTGTACGGTGGAAGCACCGAACGTCAAAGAAGGAGAGGAAGATGAAGAAGAGTCTCCCTGGAATAAAGCCGGTCGGTCTCTGAAACAACAACAACTATTCTAGTCACAAAGACATATCATGACCTCATGGGCTTTGTAACACCAAAGCAATGGAAGGAGTTCTTTTACGGACTACGACAGTCTGAGGACTACGAAAAGTCTGAGGAATAAAGTCTGGCGGTAATGCAACAATTGGATGCCAACCGCCATAAAACAACAACAACAACAACTTTATTTGTTGAAATAGCAAAGAAGGTCGCTCCTGGGTAACCGCCATAAAACAACAACAACAACACACCAATACCTCGTGCACTTGGATGCCAACTGCCATAAAAAACAACAACGACAACAGTTTGGATATTACGGCAACATAGAGGAACGCCTCGGTCCGTATGACGGGGAAGAAGAAGAGGAAGCGTGACCTGGTCGGTGACGATATGAACAGCGGGGAGGACTCCCCTGGAGCCACTGATCCTGTGCAGCGTAGGGCGTCTTCTTGCTCGTCTATGGAGGGCTCTCTCAGTGAGGAGCAGGGCGGGGGGGTTGCAGATGTCGGGGATGTGAGTTCAGAGTGTAAGGTGTTCATAAAGCTCGCGCAGGATAATGCGTCCTTTAAGGGGTGGGATCCGATGGCGTTGACAAGGAGCCTGACTGTAGCTGTGGGAGTGGTCAAGCATGCGAGTGTCCTTAGGGATGGCTCGCTGCTGGTCGTGTGCAAGGACGTGGCTCAGCAAAGGAAGGCGATTGAGGCTAAGTGTCTGGGGGGGAAGGACATTCTTGTGTCTGATGCTGTAAGAGGCACGGTCAGGGGAGTTATAGTAGGCGTCCCTACGACGACATCTGTGGATGACATAAAGGAGAATTTGACTGGAGCTAAGGTGGTGGATGCTAGGCGGTTGAAGATGACCCGGGATGGGGTAAGGTGTGACAGCCTGTCGATAATGATTAGATTTGAAGGTGGGATCCTGCCTCGTGTGGTGTGCGTTGGGTACATGCGCTATGGCGTACGCCCATATGTTCTGCCGCCCCTGCGTTGCTTCAAGTGCCAGCGCTTTGGGCATATTGCAGCGGTCTGTAGAGGGAAGCAGAAGTGTGGTAAATGTGCAGGAGACCACGAGTATGGGAAGTGTGACGAAGGAGCAAAACTCAAATGCTGTAACTGTGGGGGAGAGCATAGCTCTGCCTACGGGGGATGCGTGTTCAGCAAGAGGGCTGCTGAGGTGCAAAAAGTTAGAGCCTCTCAAGGCATATCCTACGCGGATGCGGTCAAGAAGGTGTCTGGTAGTCAGGTGACGGTGGATGCAGTGGGGGCTGCCAGTGCTGCTGGTGTCCTAGGCGACAGGGGAGGGGGCAGCGTTGCCCGCGGCCAGGGGGAGGTCCCCACTGGGATGCCTGTGAGTGTGGCTTCCACGGGCAGAGGCCCTGTGGGTGCGGAGGATGTACTGGTTGTGAAGAGGAAAGATTTCTTCCTCTTTATAGTGGAAGTGATTAACTGTACTGGGCAAACCAAGAAGAGATCCGAAAAGACTAAGATCATCGCTAAGGCTGCAGGGAAGTACTTTGGAGCTGGGGGCCCCGAGTGGACGGAGATAGAGGATGCGCTGCGGGAGGGCGCCCTGCCCCATTTTGGCAGTGGGAGTGGGGGGGCTCCCGATGCGCCGTCAGGTTCCGGGGGCTCATAATGGCGGTGGTTGTCTTGCAATGGAATGCGCGTAGTCTTCGTGCTAATGGCCAGGAATTTAAGCATTTTGTCTCTACCTTGTTGAACAAGCCTCACGTTATGTGCGTGCAGGAGACTTGGTTACGACCTAGGTGGGGTTTTGGGATACAAGGGTATGTGTGTGTTAGGAATGATAGGGAGCAGGGTAGAGGCGGAGGTGTGGCTGTGTTTGTCCGAGATGACCTAAATTACGTTGTTGTCAGTGTGAGTAAAGCGCCGGAGGCCCTGGCGGTGAGGGTCTGGCTGGGTGGTGAAGCTGTTACTGTGGTTAACCTTTATAATCCGTGTGGTGAGTTAACGTTAGAGTCCTTACATAGTATCGGTAAGGATGTTCGGGGAAAGGCCGTGTGGTGTGGGGATTTTAATGCGCATAGCGCTTTGTGGGGCGGTAGTGGTACCGATAGGTATGGGCAGGTGGTAGAGGGTTTTATCAATCAAAGGGAGTTGGTTTGTCTGAATGATGGGGGTGGGACCCGCTATGATATGGGGACCGGTGCGGAAAGTGCAATAGATCTTACGCTTGTGTCCAAGGAGTTAGCTGGTGTTTGTAGTTGGGAGGTTCTTGGTAATCTTTCTTTTGGTAGCGATCACTATCTAGTCCGCACCGTGATTGGCTTTGGGAGCTGTGTGGTCAGGGGGACGAGGATCCAGAGGTGGCAGTTGGCAAGGGCGAACTGGGGGGCTTTCCTGAGGAAAGCTGATGATGGTTCTAGGGTTCTGCAGGAAGGAGGATTGACTCAGGTGGATGATCTCAATAGTGCAATTGTCTCGCTCATCACGCAGTCAGCGGTAGGCACGATTCCTAAGAGTGGTGGTAGTGGACATAGGAAGCGGGTGCCGTGGTGGACTGAAGCATGTGGTCATGCTGTTAGGGCGAGAAATGCGGCGTTTCGCCGGCTAAGGGTTGCCCACACTGAGGGTGCCCTCATTGACTACAAGAGAGCCCGCGCTGTTGTGCGGAAAACTGTGAGAACGGCCAAGAGTGCCTATTGGAGGCGGTATTGTTCCAAAATTGGGAGAGAAACGCGTCTCGGGGATGTTTGGGGGATGATTAAGCGGATGCATGGGGTTGAGCGCCGTCATGGGACCCCGGTCCTAATACTGAATGGTGTTGAAGCAGTCAGCGACGTTGACAAAGCTGAACTGTTGGCCAGCACCTTTGTGTCGGTGCACAGCTCTGACAATCTCTCACCTGCGGAAAGGCACTACAGGGAGAGTACTTTGGCCCAGAATTCTGAGCTGATTGGGCACCAGCCTTCGACTCAAGATGACCTTGACCTTCCGTTTAGTTTGTTTGAGCTAAGGAGAGCACTTTCTAAGGCGAAACAGACAGCCCCGGGTAAAGATGAGGTGTGCTATGACATGCGCTCTCATTTGACTGATGACACGCTTGGGCTAGTCCTGGGTCTTTTCAACCATGTTTGGGATTCAGGTTGTGTTCCATCTGCGTGGAAACAGTCTACGGTGGTGCCGGTTCTGAAGCCGGGTAGGCCAGCGTCTGACCCTTCAAGTTATAGGCCGATTGCCTTGACGTCGCAGCTCGGGAAAACGATGGAGCGCATGGTTACCGAGCGGTTGGATTACTTCTTGGAGAGTCAGGGTTTGCTTCCCGCGCACCAGAGTGGTTTCCGTAGGGGCAGGAACACCATGGATTCCGTGTTGTGTTTGGAATCTGATATCCAGCTGGCCAGGGCTCAGAAAGAAAAGGTTATTGCGGTGCTCTTTGATGTGGAGAAGGCGTATGATATGGTTTGGAAGGATGGGCTCCTCATTAAGCTGCGGAAGTGTGGTGTGAAGGGTAAACTGTTTAACTGGGTCCGGAGCTTTCTGTCTGGCCGGCGTATCCAAACCAGAGTGGGCGCTGCTTACTCTGGGGTCTATGGGGTGGAGAATGGGATCCCGCAGGGGAGTGTGTGTAGCCCTATCTTGTTCAATGTTATGATTAAGGACATCTTTGACGACGTGGATGGGTCTGTTGGGAGGAGCCTTTATGCTGACGATGGCGCTCTATGGGTGAGAGGGAGGAATCTCCGGTTTTACGAGGCGAAACTGCAAAGGGCAATACAGCAGGTGGAGCAGTGGACCCTGAAGTGGGGGTTTAAACTGTCCGTACGGAAGTCTCAAGTGATCTGTTTCTTCAATGGGCATAGGGACGTCTCCCTTCGACTGCATTGGCAGGTGCTCGAACAGGTCAGGGAGGTGAGGTTCTTCGGGGTCACCTTTGACGAGAGGCTTAGTTGGCGTCGGCACATTGATGAGGTCAGTGGTAAATGCAAAAGGGTGAATAACTTGCTTCGTTGTCTATCCGGCCAGGACTGGGGGGCCAGCAGAAGGTCGCTCCTGGGTATTTATCGGGCCGTCATGAGGGCGGCTATTGATTATGGCTGTATAGCCTACATGTCTGCGGCTGAGACTAACTTAAAGAAGCTTGATGTGGAGCAAGCCCAGGCCTTGCGCATCTGCTGTAGGGCTTTTAGGACCTCCCCTGTCTCGGCGCTGCAGGTTGAGTTGGGGGAATTGCCGTTACGGCTCCGGAGGCTAGAACTTCTGTTGGCTTACTGGGTGAATGTGCAAGGTCATACGAGCTCTCACCCGGTGAGGGACTTTCTCAGGGTTGATGGGGGGCAGAGTGAGGCTGACGGTATGGTTTTCAGCCAGGTAGGAAATGCGAAGGCGCGGCTTGCGGGGGTTGGTGATCTGCGTGTGAGCCCGTCGGTGGCTTTGTCTGCTATAGCTCCGTGGAAGTTTGTCCCGGCTCCTGTTGATGTTAGCTTGCATGGCAAGCTTAGAGGAGTCGCTGGGAGGGCCGTTCAAGCGCTCATCGATAAGCACTCAGGTGATGTGTTTATTTATACCGACGGGTCTAGGGATCCTGAGAGTGGGCGTACTGGCGCCGCTTATTTTGTGCCTGACCTGGGGCTAGCGGTCAAGAAGAGGTTGACAGATCGCCTTTCTGTTTTCACGTCGGAACTTATAGCGATACGGTTGGCGTTGGAATGGGCGGAATCTGCTTTGCAGTGTTGCGGCATTGTGGTGGCCTCTGACAGCCTTTCTGCATTGCAAAGCATTAAATCTGGGAAATCGGATTGCAGACAGGATGTGTTGAATGGCATCTTCTGTCTGATGCTCTCCCTGTCCAGGAAGGATGTGAGGGTTTCCTTCATTTGGGTCCCTGCGCATGTGGGGGTGGATGGTAACGAAATGGCTGATGCACTGGCTAAACGTTCCCTTCGGCGGCCATCAATTGATGTGGCGGTTGAGCTGGGCAAGTCTGAAATCAAGCCCGTTATCAAGAGTCATGTGGTCGGCCTTTGGCAGGAATTTTGGAGCCATTGTGTTACTGGACGGCATCTCTATCACATACAGGGTAGTGTGGGTCCTTGCGGGTCTATGGGCAGGAACGCGTGGGAGGAAAGGGCCTTCGCCCGCATGAGGATTGGCCATACTGGACTCAATTGGTCACTGAGTAGGATAGGCAAACATCCGACCGGTCTGTGTGGTCACTGTCGGGTGCCAGAGACTGTCGAGCATGTGCTGATTTGCTGTGAGGCTTATGATAGGGAAAGGGCCGGGTTGGCCTTGTGGTTTCGGAATAATGGGCGGGAGTTCAATCTGCGGAACGTTCTGGCGATCCAGTCACAGGGTTTGTGTCAGGCTGTGGTTGCTTACTTATGTAGCACAGGGCTGGGTAAACGTTTATAGAGGTGGGGGGTGTTGGAGACTGAGCCGAGGATGAGGAGCAAGAGGATGTTCTAACGCGCTTGGACTTCATGGGCCTAGAAACGCCAAAGTGATGGAAGAAGGACTTCTAAAGGATAAAACGACAAAGACGTCCCATGACCTCATGGGCTTTGTAAAACAACAAAGATGTCCCATGATCTCATGGGCTTTGTACTTCCAAAGCACCGAACGTCAAAGAGGGCGAGGAAGGTGAAGAAGAGTCTCCCTGGAATAGAGCCGGTTGGTCTCTGACACAACAACTATTCTAGTCACAAAAACACATCATGACCTCATGGGCTTTGTAACGCCAAAGCAATGGGAGGAGTACTTTTACGGACTACGACAGAGTCTGAGGACTACGAAACGTCTGAGGAATAAAGTCTGGCGGTAATGCAACACTCGGATGCCAACCGCCATAAAACAACAACAACAACAACAACAACAACAACAACACCCCCCACCTCTATAAACGTTTACCCAGCCCTGTGCTACATAAGTAAGCAACCACAGCCTGACACAAACCCTGTGACTGGACCGCCAGAACGTTCCGCAGATTGAACTCCCGCCCATTATTCCGAAACCACAAGGCCAACCCGGCCCTTTCTCTATCATAAGCCTCACAGCAAATCAGCACATACTCGACAGTCTTTGGCACCCGACAGTGACCACACAGACCGGTCGGATGTTTGCCTATCCTACTCAGTGACCAATTGAGTCCAGTATGGCCAATCCTCATGCGGGCGAAGGCCCTTTCCTCCCACGCGTTCCTGCCCATAGACCCGCAAGGACCCACACTACCCTGTATGTGATAGAGATGCCGTCCAGTAACACAGTGGCTCCAAAATTCCTGCCAAAGGCCGACCACATGACTCTTGATAACGGGCTTGATTTCAGATTTGCTTAACTCAACCGCCACATCAATTGATGGCCGCCTAAGGGAACGTTTAGCCAGTGTATCAGCCATTTCGTTACCATCCACCCCCACATGCGCAGGGACCCAAATGAAGGAAACCCTCACATCCTTCCTGGACAGGGAGAGCATCAGACAGAAGATGCCATTCAACACATCCTGTCTGCAATCCGATTTCCCAGATTTAATGCTTTGCAATGCAGAAAGGCTGTCAGAGGCCACCACAATGCCGCAACACTGCAAAGCAGATTCCGCCCATTCCAATGCCAACCGTATCGCTATGAGTTCCGACGTGAAAACAGAAAGGCGATCTGTCAACCTCTTCTTGACCGCCAGCCCCAGGTCAGGCACAAAATAAGCGGCGCCAGTACGCCCACTCTCAGGATCCCTAGACCCGTCGGTATAAATAAACACATCACCTGAGTGCTTATCGATGAGCGCTTGAACGGCAAACTGCGGTGCCCGCCCAGCGACTCCTCTAAGCTTGCCATGCAAGCTAACATCAACAGGAGCCGGGAAAAACTTCCACGGAGCTATAGCAGACAAAGCCACCGACGGGCTCGCACGCAGATCACCAACCCCCGCAAGCCGCGCCTTCGCATTTCCTACCTGGCTAAAAACCATACTGCCAGCCTCATTCTGCCCCCCATCAACCCTGAGAAAGTCCCTCACCGGGTGAGAGCTCGTATGACCTTGCACATTCACCCAGTAAGCCAACAGAAGTTCTAGCCTCCGGAGCCGTAACGGCAATTCCCCCAACTCAACCTGCAGCGCCGAGACAGGGGAGGTCCTAAAAGCCCTACAGCAGATGCGCAAGGCCTGGGCTTGCTCCACATCAAGCTTCTTTAAGTTAGTCTCAGCCGCAGACATGTAGGCTATACAGCCATAATCAATAGCCGCCCTCATGACGGCCCGATAAATACCCAGGAGCGACCTTCTGCTGGCCCCCCAGTCCTGGCCGGATAGACAACGAAGCAAGTTATTCACCCTTTTGCATTTACCACTGACCTCATCAATGTGCTGACGCCAACTAAGCCTCTCGTCAAAGGTGACCCCCAAGAACCTCACCTCCCTGACCTGTTCGAGCACCTGCCCATGCAGTCGAAGGGAGACGTCCCTATGCCCATTGAAGAAACAGATCACTTGAGACTTCCGTATGGACAGTTTAAACCCCCACTTCAGGGTCCACTGCTCCACCTGCTGTATTGCCCTTTGCAGTTTCGCCTCGTAAAACCGGAGATTCCTCCCTCTCACCCATAGAGCGCCATCATCAGCATAAAGGCTCCTCCCAACAGACCCATCCACGTCGTCAAAGATGTCCTTAATCATAACATTGAACAAGATAGGGCTACACACACTCCCCTGCGGGATACCATTCTCTACCTCATAGACCCGAGAGTAAGCAGCGCCCACTCTAGTTTGAATACGCCGGCCAGACAGAAAGCTCCGGACCCAGTTAAACAGTTTACCCTTCACACCACACTTCCGCAGCTTAATGAGGAGCCCATCCTTCCAAACCATATCGTACGCCTTCTCCACATCAAAGAGCACCGCAATAACCTTTTCTTTCTGAGCCCTGGCCAGCTGGATATCAGAGTCCAAACACAACACGGAATCCATGGTGTTCCTGCCCCTACGGAAACCACTCTGGTGCGCGGGAAGCAAACCCTGACTCTCCAAGAAGTAATCCAACCGCTCGGTAACCATGCGCTCCATCGTTTTCCCGAGCTGCGACGTCAAGGCAATCGGCCAATAACTTGAAGGGTCAGACGCTGGCCTACCCGGCTTCAGAACCGGCACCACCGTAGACTGTTTCCACGCAGATGGAACACAACCTGAATCCGAAACATGGTTGAAAAGACCCAGGACTAGCCCAAGCGTGTCATCAGTCAAATGAGAGAGCATGTCATAGCACACCTCATCTTTACCCGGGGCTGTCTGTTTCGCCTTAGAAAGTGCTCTCCTTAGCTCAAACAAACTAAACGGAAGGTCAAGGTCATCTTGAGTCGAAGGCTGGTGCCCAATCAGCTCAGAATTCTGGGCCAAAGTACTCTCCCTGTAGTGCCTTTCCGCAGGTGAGAGATTGTCAGAGCTGTGCACCGACACAAAGGTGCTGGCCAACAACGTCGCTGACTGCTTCAACACCATTCAGTATTAGGACCGGGGTCCCGTGACGGCGCTCAACCCCATGCATCCGCTTAATCATCCCCCAAACATCCCCGAGACGCGTTTCTCTCCCAATTTTGGAACAATACCGCCTCCAACAGGCACTCTTGGCCGTTCTTACAGTTTTCCGCACAACAGCGCGGGCCCTCTTGTAGTCAATGAGGGCACCCTCAGTGTGGGTAACCCTTAGCCGGCGAAACGCCGCATTTCTCGCCCTAACAGCATAACCACATGCTTCATTCCACCACGGCACCCGCTTCCTATGTCCACTACCACCACTCTTAGTGGTGGTAGTGGACCAATCCTCCTTCCTGCAGAACCCTAGAACCATCATCAGCTTTCCTCAGGAAAGCCCCCCAGTTCGCCCTTGCCAACTGCCACCTCTGGATCCTCGTCCCCTGACCACACAGCTCCCAAAGCCAATCTCGGTGCGGACTAGATAGTGATCGCTACCAAAAGAAAGATTACCAAGAACCTCCCAACTACAAATACCAGCTAACTCCTTGGACACAAGCGTAAGATCTATTGCACTTTCCGTACCGGTCCCCATATCATAGCGGGTCCCACTCCCATCATTCAGACAAACCAACTCCCTTTGATTGATAAAACCCTCTACCACCTGCCCATACCTATCGGTACCACTACCGCCCCACAAAGCGCTATGCACATTAAAATCCCCACACCACATGGCCTTTCCCCGAAGATCCTTACCGATACTATGTAAGGACTCTAACGTTAACTCACCACACGGATTATAAAGGCTAACCACAGTAACAGCTTCATCACCCAGCCAGACTCTCACCGCCAGAGCCTCCGGCGCTTTACTCACACTGACAACAACGTAATTTAGGTCATCTCGGACAAACACAGCCACACCTCCGCCTCTACCCTGCTCCCTATCATTCCTAACACACACATACCCTTGTATCCCAAAAACCCACCTAGGTTGTAACCAAGTCTCCTGCACGCACATAACGTGAGGCTTGTTCAACAAGGTAGAGACAAAATGCTTAAATTCCTGGCCATTAGCACAAAGACTACGCGCATTCCATTGCAAGACAACCACCGCCATTATGAGCCCCCGGAACCTGACGGCGCATCGGGAGCCCCCCCACTCCCACTGCCAGAATGGGGCATGGTGCCTTCCCGCAGCGCATCCTCTATCTCCGTCCACTCGGGACCCCCAGCTCCAAAGTACTTCCCTGCAGCCTTAGCGATGATCCTAGTCTTTTCGGATCTCTTCTTGGTTTGACCAGTACAGTTAATCACTTCCACCATAAAGAGGAAGAAATCTTTCCTCTTCACAACCAGTACATCCTCCGCACCCACAGGGCCTCTGCCCGTGGAAGCCACACTCACAGGGATCCCAGTGGGGATCTCCCCCTGGCCGCGGGCAACGCTGCCCCCTCCCCTGTCGCCTAGGTCACCAGCAGCACTGGCAGCCCGCACTGCATCCACCGTCACCTGACTACCAGACACCTTCTTGACCGCATCCGCGTAGGATATGCCTTGAGAGGCTCTAACTTTTTGCACCTCAGCAGCCCTCTTGCTGAACATGCATCCTCCGTAGGCAGAGCTATGCTCTCCCCCACAGTTACAGCACTTGAGTTTTGCTCCTTCGTCACACTTCCCATACTCGTGGTCTCCTGCACATTTACCACACCTCTGCTTCCCTCTACAGACTGCTGCAATATGCCCAAAGCGCTGGCACTTGAAGCAACGCAGGGGCGGCGGAACATATGGGCGTACGCCATAGCGCATGTACCCAACGCACACCACACGAGGCAGGATCTCACCTTCAAATCTAATCATTATCGACAGGCTGTCACACCTTACCCCATCCCGGGTCACCTTCAACCGCCTAGCATCCCCACCTTAGCTCCAGTCAAATTCTCCTTTATGTCATCCACAGATGTCGTCGTAGGGACGCCTACGATAACTCCCCTGACCGTGCCTCTTACAGTATCAGACACAAGAATGTCCTTCCCCCCCAGACACTTAGCTTCAATCGCCTTCCTTTGCTGAGCCACGTCCTTGCACACGACCAGCAGCGAGCCATCCCTAAGGACACTCGCATGCTTGACCACTCCCACAGCTACAGTCAGGCTCCTTGTCAACGCCATCGGATCCCACCCCTTAAAGGACGCATTATCCTGCGCGAGCTTTATGAACACCTTACACTCTGAACTCACATCCCTGATATCTGCAACCCCCCCGCCCTGCTCCTCACTGAGAGAGCCCTCCATAGACGAGCAAGTCTACTAGTGTCACATATAAATCCATCAGTAACTTAAGAAAGGTTCACAGCTGTTGATCAAGAGAGAGAACTTCAGCCATTATGTCCTCTAAAAGCTCCACTTGTGTCCTAGACCCCACTCCAAGCTCCTCAAAGACATTCTCCCCCTAATTATAGACCCTACTCTTGATATAATAAATACTTCACTAGAAAGTGGCTATGTTCCACAGTCCTTCAAACATTCAGTCATTAAACCTCTTCTGAAAAAGTCTAAACTAGATCCCGACCTATTGGTAAACTACAGACCTATTTCAAATCTTCCCTTTGTCTCTAAAATCCTTGAAAAAGTTGTAGTTAAACAGCTTTGACACCACGTACAGGAATATCACTTATCTGAAGTTTTACAGGTCAGGGTTCAGAGCCCACCACAGCGGGGCCCAGAGCCCACTACAGCAGGGTTCAGAGCCCACCACAGCGGGGCCCAGAGCCCACCACAGCGGGGCCCAGAGCCCACCACAGCAGGGTTCAGAGCCCACCACAGCGGGGTTCAGAGCCCACCATAGCAGGGTTCAGAGCCCACCACAGCAGGGTTCAGAGCCCACCACAGCAGGGTTCAGAGCCCACCACAGCGGGGTTCAGAGCCCACCACAGCAGGGTTCAGAGCCCACCACAGCAGGGTTCAGAACCCACCACAGCAGGGTTCAGAGCCCACCACAGCAGGGTTCAGAACCCACCACAGCAGGGTTCAGAGCCCACCACAGCGGGGCCCAGAGCCCACCACAGCAGGGTTCAGAGCCCACCACAGCGGGGTTCAGAGCCCACCACAGCAGGGTCCAGAGCCCACCACAGCAGGGTTCAGAGCCCACCACAGCAGGGTTCAGAGCCCACCACAGCACTGAAACTGCACTAGTTAAAGTCACAAATGATTGGATATTATGTGCTGAGGGTGGACTGGTCTCAATCCTGGTTCTGACCTCAGCGTTTGACACCATCGACCACAACATTCTACTGCAGAGGTTAGAATGTGATGTAGAGTCAGAGGGCGGGGCCTCTGACACCTACATGATGTTTTAAATCCAATCAGATAGGTACCAGTTTGTTCATGTAAACCAGAGCTCCTCACCTTGTTCTAGAGCAGGGGTGGGCAAACTACAGCCCACGGGCCACATACGGCCCGTTTGTCTTTTCAATCCGGCCTGCCAAACATGCCAAGTAATATCAAAAATAAAAAAAAGTAATGATGAAAAACAGAAAAATGAAATGATAACATTCGTACACTTCAAAAGTGAAAGTATAAAACTTATGTTTATTTCACCATTGTATAACCAGTGTTACTCATTCTGTGACTCTGACGGTACGTACACACCGCAGACGCCTAAACGCGCCCGACGCAGAATTTGAGCGAGTGTACATAGAGAGGTTTACGCTCCGGACGCACGCTCTCGACGCCCCGGCCACTGAACACATGCGCGCGTACGGTGCGCTCGAGCTGTCTGCGCACATGAGCAGTGGAGTTGTTGTCGTGGCCTTTCATTGTGTAAAATGGCGGATATCGAGAGCGTTGTTTTTACGTTTTTGGTTTTCAAAACCCTCACACGGAGGCGCCGGGCTTATTTCTGTCTCTGTATTCCACCGTGAATACATCGTACAGCTCCTTTCTCCCACAAACAGCCACAATCAGTCTTTCGTCTGCCATTGTTGACGAGCAAAGAAAAAGTGGCGCTTCTTGGGGAATTCCACGGGGAATACCGGAAATGCGAGGGGCAATACGTACGTACGTACGTCACTGGAGCGTGAGCTCTGACTGGCTGCTGCGGCGGCTGCTACACTTCTGCTGCAGAGACCTCAACATATCTGAACGCGTCGCGTAAGCCGCATCGGCCGCATCGGCCGGCTCATACGCGCGCTCAAAGCGTCGAGAGCGTAAGAAAACGCACCAATCGCGCCGCAAAAACGAAGAAATCGCGCCGCGGATAAAGCACTACGTGCTCGACGCGCGTTTACCATAGACTTTGGATGTAAACTGGACGCTTCGGCCGCGGCGGTGTGGAAGCCGCTTAAGACACCTTTACAATTAGGATTCAAAGTCAACACAAAACACAGTGAAAATCTACAGAGAAACAAACAGAACACAAATAGTATCATTGATGCAAACAGGTCTAAACCGAGTCTAAATTGGGTCTAAACCAGGACTAAACCAGGTCGAAACCAGGACTAAACCAGGAATAAACCAGATCTAAACCAGGACTAAACCAGGTTCTAAACCATGTCTAAACCAGGTCTAAACCAGGTCTAACAGGTCTAAACCAGGTCTAAACCAGGTCTAACAGGTCTAAACCAGGTCTAAACCAGGTCTGAACCAGGTCTAACAGGTCTAAACCAGGTCTAAACCAGGACTAAACCAGGTCTAAACCAGGTCTAACAGGTCTAAACCAGGTCTAAACCAGGACTAAACCAGGTCTAAACCAGGTCTAACAGGTCTAAACCAGGTCTAAACCAGGACTAAACCAGGTCTAAACCAGGTCTAACAGGTCTAAACCAGGTCTAAACCAGGACTAAACCAGGTCTAAACCAGGACTAAACCAGGTCTAAACCAGGTCTAACAGGTCTAAACCAGGTCTAAACCAGGACTAAACCAGGTCTAAACCAGGTCTAAACCAGGTCTAAACCAGGTCTAAACCAGGACTTAAACCAGGGTTAGGGTTAGGTTAGACCTGGTTAGGCTAAACCAGGTCCAAACCCGCCCTCGATTAGCCTCTGTGGATCCTCTCTTTCCCTTTGTTCTCTTGTAACCTTTGAGTCCGAAACATGAACAGGGCGCCACGGCCAATCAGCATCAATCACTGTCATCTCCCCCGGCGTCTGCATCTGTTTCCACGGCAGCGTTATGGCGTCACGAGGAGGAGGAAGAAAGATGGCCGCCGACCTCGCCGCGCAAAGCGAGCGCACATTCATTAGGGTGATTGACAGCTCAGAGCGGCGCTGCCAGAGAGGAAGGCGGAGTTCTGCTGAACGAGTCCATGTTTGTGAAAGTTTATTAAATCTTCAGGTGAAAACGGCGAAACACATTTATTTTCATATATTGCATTTTTTGTTTAATCAGTAGGAGATTATGATAAACACAAAATACTCACAGAACTCACAGAATACTCGTTTTTTTTTTTATTTTATCCACAGATATTTTACACATATTTTGTTTTGCCACAAGTTATACGTTTTTGGAAACTCAAATAAAAATGTCATTGTTTCCATGTTTTGTTGTTATTTCTATACTATGGAAAAGAAAGAAAAAATACGTTGCTTGTTTTTGTTATAAACACGTAAATTCATGAAAATGTGTTTTGCTTTTTTATTCTTTATGTGTCATGTTCAGTGTTATTTTTTATGTTTTGTTCACAGTTTGGAAATGTGAAAAACAACTAGGTCACTATCAAATTTTCTTTTTTTGCATGTAATAAAACGAAATCTGCTTCTTCCCAGCACAGATTTATTGTAAAACCATTTTGTTCCGGTAAAAATGAGAGTGTTTTACTCTCCGAGAAGCAGGAGGTGCGCGGCGTTAGCGTGCTAACGTTGGATAGCAACAAAGCTAACAGCGACTCACGGAAAATGCTGATTTCGCGGTGAACATTCGGGGTGTTCAAAATGCGTTAGCGAAGTGAGCTGTGACGAGTTTACCGCGACACGGTTTTGTTTTCCACGTTTCAAATCGGTCAAAAATCCGGTACGGTGCCTTCCTCGTGCTAACGGCGCCTTCCACGTGCTAACGGCGCCTTCCACGTGCTAACGGTGCCTTCCACATGCTAACGGCGTCTTTCACGTGCTAACAGCGCCTCCCATGTGCTAACGGCGGCTTCCATGTGGTAACGGCGACTTCCACGTGCTAACGGCGCCTTCCACGTGCTACCGGCGCCTTCCACGTTCTAACGGCGCCTTCCACGTGCTACCGGCGCCTTCCACGTGCTAACGGCGCCTTCCACGTGCTAACAACGCCTCCCACATGCTAACGGCGCCTTCCACGTGCTAACGGCGCCTTCGACATGCTAACAACGCCTCCCAAGTGCTTACGGCGCCTTCCTCGTGCTAACGGCGCCTTCCCCGTGCTAACGGCGCCTTCCTCGTGCTAACGGTCCCTTCCACGTGCTAACGGCGCCTTCCACGTGCTAACAACGCCTCCCACGTGCTAACGGCGCCTTCCACGTGCTAACGGCGCCTTCACCGTGCTAACAACGCCTCCCACGTGCTAACGGTACCTCCCACGTGCTAACGGCGCCTCCCACGTGCTAACGGCGCACTCCTGTTTCTTTGTGGAGAATAAGACGCTCGTGAATCACACAGAGCTGCTTTTGCGACATATTTCAGCGCTGTGGGGCCGTGGATCTGTTCAAATATCTGGATGAGGCACTGCTAGCTTAAACCGCGCGAGTCGCCCGGTGACCAGCGCTTGAGTGACGGCTGCGGGTTTGTCCACATTCGTCACAGAATTAGAAGTAAAAAGGTTTCCCTGGGGCCTGAGCGAGTGAAACGTCTGAGCGGGTGGTTCTCTGTGCGGGCGGGCGATACCAGCGCTGCAGCCGGAGTTTGAAGCTTGAAAAAAATATATAAAACTGTATATATTTGATCTTTTAATCCAGTTTATCTCCACAGGTGCAGCATGTATTTGAATAGATTGTCTAATACATCCTTTTTGAGGGGGATTTTTGTGTATTTGTATTTCCAATATTCTGGTAAGTGACTTTTGAAGCTTGTATTATTGTCATTGTTTCTCCATCTTTAGGCCTGGTTTAGTCTTCCTCGTTTAGTTGAGTCTCTTCTCGTTTGAAGTACGTTTTATGATGGTCTCTGTCTCTTCTCATGTCTCTGTCTCTTCTCATGTCTCTGCCTCTGTCTCTTCTCATGTCTCTGTCTCTTCTCATGTCTCTGCCTCTGTCTCTTCTCATGTCTCTGTCTCTTCTCATGTCTCTGTCTCTGCTCATGTCTCTGCCTCTGTCTCTGCTCATGTCTCTGTCTCTTCTCATGTCTCTGTCTCTTCTCATGTCTCTGCCTCTGTCTCTGCTCATGTCTCTGCCTCTGTCTCTTCTCATGTCTCTGTCTCTTCTCATGTCTCTGTCTCTTCTCATGTCTCTGCCTCTGTCTCTGCTCATGTCTCTGTCTCTTCTCATGTCTCTGCCTCTTTCTCTGCTCATGTCTCTGCCTCTGTCTCTGCTCATGTCTTTATCTGTCTCTGTCTCTCTCTCTCTGTCTCTTCTCATGTCTCTGCCTCTGTCTCTTCTCATGTCTCTGCCTCTGTCTCTTCTCATGTCTCTGTCTCTTCTCATGTCTCTGTCTCTCTCTCTGTCTCTTCTCATGTCTCTGTCTGTGCTCATGTCTCTGTCGCTGCTCATGTCTCTGTCTCTTCTCATGTCTCTGTCTCTTCTCATGTCTCTGTCTCTCTCTCTGTCTGTGCTCATGTCTCTGTCTCTGCTCATGTCTCTGTCTCTTCTCATGTCTCTGCCTCTGTCTCTGCTCATGTCTCTGCCTCTGTCTCTTCTCATGTCTCTGTCTCTTCTCATGTCTCTGTCTCTGCTCATGTCTCTGCCTCTGTCTCTTCTCATGTCTCTGTCACTTCTCATGTCTCTGTCTGTGCTCATGTCTCTGTCGCTGCTCATGTCTCTGTCTCTTCTCATGTCTCTGTCTCTTCTCATGTCTCTGTCGCTGCTCATGTCTCTGTCTCTTCTCATGTCTGTCACTTCTCATGTCTCTGTCTCTTCTCATGTCTGTCACTTCTCATGTCTCTGTCTCTTCTCATGTCTCTGTCTCTTCTCATGTCTCTGTCTGTGCTCATGTCTCTGTCGCTGCTCATGTCTCTGTCTCTTCTCATGTCTCTGTCTCTTCTCATGTCTCTGTCTGTGCTCATGTCTCTGTTGCTGCTTATGTCTCTGCCTCTGTCTCTTCTCATGTCTGTCACTTCTCATGTCTCTGTCTCTTCTCATGTCTCTGTCTCTTCTCATGTCTCTGTCTGTGCTCATGTCTCTGTCGCTGCTCATGTCTCTGTCTCTTCTCATGTCTCTGTCTCTTCTCATGTCTCTGTCTCTGCTCATGTCTCTGCCTCTGTCTCTTCTCATGTCTCTGTCACTTCTCATGTCTCTGTCTCTTCTCATGTCTCTGTCTCTTCTCATGTCTCTGTCACTTCTCATGTCTCTGTCGCTGCTCATGTCTCTGTCTCTTCTCATGTCTCTGTCTCTTCTCATGTCTCTGTCTGTGCTCATGTCTCTGTTGCTGCTCATGTCTCTGCCTCTGTCTCTTCTCATGTCTGTCACTTCTCATGTCTCTGTCTCTTCTCATGTCTCTGTCTCTTCTCATGTCTCTGTCTGTGCTCATGTCTCTGTCGCTGCTCATGTCTCTGTCTCTTCTCATGTCTCTGTCTCTTCTCATGTCTCTGTCTCTGCTCATGTCTCTGCCTCTGTCTCTTCTCATGTCTCTGTCACTTCTCATGTCTCTGTCTCTTCTCATGTCTCTGTCTCTTCTCATGTCTCTGTCTGTGCTCATGTCTCTGTCGCTGCTCATGTCTCTGTCTCTTCTCATGTCTCTGTCTCTTCTCATGTCTCTGTCTGTGCTCATGTCTCTGTCGCTGTTCATGTCTCTGTCTCTTCTCATGTCTCTGTCTCTTCTCATGTCTCTGTCTCTGCTCATGTCTCTGCCTCTGTCTCTTCTCATGTCTCTGTCACTTCTCATGTCTCTGTCTCTTCTCATGTCTCTGTCTCTTCTCATGTCTCTGTCACTTCTCATGTCTCTGTCGCTGCTCATGTCTCTGTCTCTTCTCATGTCTCTGTCTCTTCTCATGTCTCTGCCTCTGTCTCTGCTCATGTCTCTGCCTCTGTCTCTGCTCATGTCTCTGTCTCTTCTCATGTCTCTGCCTCTGTCTCTGCTCATGTCTTTATCTGTCTCTGTCTCTCTCTCTCTGTCTCTTCTCATGTCTCTGCCTCTGTCTCTTCTCATGTCTCTGTCTCTTCTCATGTCTCTGTCTCTCTCTCTGTCTCTTCTCATGTCTCTGTCTGTGCTCATGTCTCTGTCGCTGCTCATGTCTCTGTCTCTTCTCATGTCTCTGTCTCTTCTCATGTCTCTGTCTCTCTCTCTGTCTGTGCTCATGTCTCTGTCTCTGCTCATGTCTCTGTCTCTTCTCATGTCTCTGCCTCTGTCTCTGCTCATGTCTCTGCCTCTGTCTCTTCTCATGTCTCTGTCTCTTCTCATGTCTCTGTCTCTGCTCATGTCTCTGCCTCTGTCTCTTCTCATGTCTCTGTCACTTCTCATGTCTGTCTGTGCTCATGTCTCTGTCGCTGCTCATGTCTCTGTCTCTTCTCATGTCTCTGTCTCTTCTCATGTCTCTGTCGCTGCTCATGTCTCTGTCTCTTCTCATGTCTGTCACTTCTCATGTCTCTGTCTCTTCTCATGTCTGTCACTTCTCATGTCTCTGTCTCTTCTCATGTCTCTGTCTCTTCTCATGTCTCTGTCTGTGCTCATGTCTCTGTCGCTGCTCATGTCTCTGTCTCTTCTCATGTCTCTGTCTCTTCTCATGTCTCTGTCTCTGCTCATGTCTCTGCCTCTGTCTCTTCTCATGTCTCTGTCACTTCTCATGTCTCTGTCTCTTCTCATGTCTCTGTCTCTTCTCATGTCTCTGTCACTTCTCATGTCTCTGTCGCTGCTCATGTCTCTGTCTCTTCTCATGTCTCTGTCTCTTCTCATGTCTCTGTCTGTGCTCATGTCTCTGTTGCTGCTCATGTCTCTGCCTCTGTCTCTTCTCATGTCTGTCACTTCTCATGTCTCTGTCTCTTCTCATGTCTCTGTCTCTTCTCATGTCTCTGTCTGTGCTCATGTCTCTGTCGCTGCTCATGTCTCTGTCTCTTCTCATGTCTCTGTCTCTTCTCATGTCTCTGTCTCTGCTCATGTCTCTGCCTCTGTCTCTTCTCATGTCTCTGTCACTTCTCATGTCTCTGTCTCTTCTCATGTCTCTGTCTCTTCTCATGTCTCTGTCACTTCTCATGTCTCTGTCGCTGCTCATGTCTCTGTCTCTTCTCATGTCTCTGTCTCTTCTCATGTCTCTGTCTGTGCTCATGTCTCTGTTGCTGCTCATGTCTCTGCCTCTGTCTCTTCTCATGTCTGTCACTTCTCATGTCTCTGTCTCTTCTCATGTCTCTGTCTCTTCTCATGTCTCTGTCTGTGCTCATGTCTCTGTCGCTGCTCATGTCTCTGTCTCTTCTCATGTCTCTGTCTCTTCTCATGTCTCTGTCTCTGTTCATGTCTCTGCCTCTGTCTCTTCTCATGTCTCTGTCACTTCTCATGTCTCTGTCTCTTCTCATGTCTCTGTCTCTTCTCATGTCTCTGTCTGTGCTCATGTCTCTGTCGCTGCTCATGTCTCTGTCTCTTCTCATGTCTCTGTCTCTTCTCATGTCTCTGTCTGTGCTCATGTCTCTGTCGCTGCTCATGTCTCTTTCTCTTCTCATGTCTCTGTCTCTTCTCATGTCTCTGTCTCTGCTCATGTCTCTGCCTCTGTCTCTTCTCATGTCTCTGTCACTTCTCATGTCTCTGTCTCTTCTCATGTCTCTGTCTCTTCTCATGTCTCTGTCACTTCTCATGTCTCTGTCGCTGCTCATGTCTCTGTCTCTTCTCATGTCTCTGTCTCTTCTCATGTCTCTGCCTCTGTCTCTGCTCATGTCTCTGCCTCTGTCTCTGCTCATGTCTCTGTCTCTTCTCATGTCTCTGCCTCTTTCTCTGCTCATGTCTCTGCCTCTGTCTCTGCTCATGTCTTTATCTGTCTCTGTCTCTCTCTCTCTGTCTCTTCTCATGTCTCTGCCTCTGTCTCTTCTCATGTCTCTGTCTCTTCTCATGTCTCTGTCTCTCTCTCTGTCTCTTCTCATGTCTCTGTCTGTGCTCATGTCTCTGTCGCTGCTCATGTCTCTGTCTCTTCTCATGTCTCTGTCTCTTCTCATGTCTCTGTCTCTCTCTCTGTCTGTGCTCATGTCTCTGTCTCTGCTCATGTCTCTGTCTCTTCTCATGTCTCTGCCTCTGTCTCTGCTCATGTCTCTGCCTCTGTCTCTTCTCATGTCTCTGTCTCTTCTCATGTCTCTGTCTCTGCTCATGTCTCTGCCTCTGTCTCTTCTCATGTCTCTGTCTCTTCTCATGTCTCTGTCTGTGCTCATGTCTCTGTCGCTGCTCATGTCTCTGTCTCTTCTCATGTCTCTGTCTCTTCTCATTTCTCTGTCTCTGCTCATGTCTCTGCCTCTGTCTCTTCTCATGTCTGTCACTTCTCATGTCTCTGTCTCTTCTCATGTCTCTGTCTCTTCTCATGTCTCTGTCTGTGCTCATGTCTCTGTCGCTGCTCATGTCTCTGTCTCTTCTCATGTCTCTGTCTCTTCTCATGTCTCTGTCTCTGCTCATGTCTCTGCCTCTGTCTCTTCTCATGTCTCTGTCACTTCTCATGTCTCTGTCTCTTCTCATGTCTCTGTCTCTTCTCATGTCTCTGTCTGTGCTCATGTCTCTGTCGCTGCTCATGTCTCTGTCTCTTCTCATGTCTCTGTCTCTTCTCATGTCTCTGTCTGTGCTCATGTCTCTGTCGCTGCTCATGTCTCTGTCTGTGCTCATGTCTCTGTCGCTGCTCATGTCTCTGTCTCTTCTCATGTCTCTGTCTCTTCTCATGTCTCTGTCGCTGCTCATGTCTCTGTCTCTTCTCATGTCTGTCACTTCTCATGTCTCTGTCTCTTCTCATGTCCGTCACTTCTCATGTCTCTGTCTCTTCTCATGTCTCTGTCTCTTCTCATGTCTCTGTCTGTGCTCATGTCTCTGTCGCTGCTCATGTCTCTGTCTCTTCTCATGTCTCTGTCTCTTCTCATGTCTCTGTCTCTGCTCATGTCTCTGCCTCTGTCTCTTCTCATGTCTCTGTCACTTCTCATGTCTCTGTCTCTTCTCATGTCTCTGTCTCTTCTCATGTCTCTGTCACTTCTCATGTCTCTGTCGCTGCTCATGTCTCTGTCTCTTCTCATGTCTCTGTCTCTTCTCATGTCTCTGTCTGTGCTCATGTCTCTGTTGCTGCTCATGTCTCTGCCTCTGTCTCTTCTCATGTCTGTCACTTCTCATGTCTCTGTCTCTTCTCATGTCTCTGTCTCTTCTCATGTCTCTGTCTGTGCTCATGTCTCTGTCGCTGCTCATGTCTCTGTCTCTTCTCATGTCTCTGTCTCTTCTCATGTCTCTGTCTGTGCTCATGTCTCTGTTGCTGCTCATGTCTCTGCCTCTGTCTCTTCTCATGTCTGTCACTTCTCATGTCTCTGTCTCTTCTCATGTCTCTGTCTCTTCTCATGTCTCTGTCTCTTCTCATGTCTCTGTCGCTGCTCATGTCTCTGTCTCTTCTCATGTCTCTGTCTCTTCTCATGTCTCTGTCTCTGCTCATGTCTCTGCCTCTGTCTCTTCTCATGTCTCTGTCACTTCTCATGTCTCTGTCTCTTCTCATGTCTCTGTCTCTTCTCATGTCTCTGTCTGTGCTCATGTCTCTGTCGCTGCTCATGTCTCTGTCTCTTCTCATGTCTCTGTCTCTTCTCATGTCTCTGTCTGTGCTCATGTCTCTGTCGCTGCTCATGTCTCTGTCTCTTCTCATGTCTCTGTCTCTTCTCATGTCTCTGTCTCTGCTCATGTCTCTGCCTCTGTCTCTTCTCATGTCTCTGTCACTTCTCATGTCTCTGTCTCTTCTCATGTCTCTGTCTCTTCTCATGTCTCTGTCACTTCTCATGTCTCTGTCGCTGCTCATGTCTCTGTCTCTTCTCATGTCTCTGTCTCTTCTCATGTCTCTGCCTCTGTCTCTGCTCATGTCTCTGCCTCTGTCTCTGCTCATGTCTCTGTCTCTTCTCATGTCTCTGCCTCTTTCTCTGCTCATGTCTCTGCCTCTGTCTCTGCTCATGTCTTTATCTGTCTCTGTCTCTCTCTCTCTGTCTCTTCTCATGTCTCTGCCTCTGTCTCTTCTCATGTCTCTGTCTCTTCTCATGTCTCTGTCTCTTCTCATGTCTCTGCCTCTGTCTCTTCTCATGTCTCTGTCTCTTCTCATGTCTCTGTCTCTCTCTCTGTCTCTTCTCATGTCTCTGTCTGTGCTCATGTCTCTGTCGCTGCTCATGTCTCTGTCTCTTCTCATGTCTCTGTCTCTTCTCATGTCTCTGTCTCTCTCTCTGTCTGTGCTCATGTCTCTGTCTCTGCTCATGTCTCTGTCTCTTCTCATGTCTCTGCCTCTGTCTCTGCTCATGTCTCTGCCTCTGTCTCTTCTCATGTCTCTGTCTCTTCTCATGTCTCTGTCTCTGCTCATGTCTCTGCCTCTGTCTCTTCTCATGTCTCTGTCTCTTCTCATGTCTCTGTCTGTGCTCATGTCTCTGTCGCTGCTCATGTCTCTGTCTCTTCTCATGTGTCTGTCTCTTCTCATTTCTCTGTCTCTGCTCATGTCTCTGCCTCTGTCTCTTCTCATGTCTGTCACTTCTCATGTCTCTGTCTCTTCTCATGTCTCTGTCTCTTCTCATGTCTCTGTCTGTGCTCATGTCTCTGTCGCTGCTCATGTCTCTGTCTCTTCTCATGTCTCTGTCTCTTCTCATGTCTCTGTCTGTGCTCATGTCTCTGTCGCTGCTCATGTCTCTGTCTGTGCTCATGTGTCTGTCGCTGCTCATGTCTCTGTCTCTGTCTTAATGGCTGTTATGTAATATAATTGTTTTCGAAGCTGCCGCTCTCTCTTCATCTTCTTTGTGCTCGGCTGGACTGAGCTAATTGTCTCGTGTTTCCTCGAGCCGCATTAATTAAACGAACAATTGGAGACTCTTTTTAAACAACTCGTGTTAAATTAGAGACTGAGCAAAGTCCTTAAAGACGTGTTTACAACTTAAAAACCCACAAGAAACACATGCTTTTTGTTTCAGACACTCTGACTCCGGCTTATGTCATATATTTGACAATGTTTTACCATCTGATGTGATTACCGTATTTTCCGTACTATAAGTGGCACCTTTTTTCATAGTTTTGGCCCGGGTGCGACTTATACTTACATTTATAATTATTTACTTATACTCCAGTGCGACTTATACATGTTTTTTTCTTCTCTATTATGCATTTTTTGGCTGGTGCGACTTATACTCCAGAAAATACGGTAATCAGATTTTTGTTCATATTGTTTTTATACAAGAAAAATGAAAGAGAAAAAGTGATAGATAATAAGTGTTAGTCTGACCCAGTTACGCTTCCACTTTGTGATAAATAAACCTTCATTTAATAATTTATGATTCAGGATTAGACACGACTTAATTAAGGTCGCTGTGTGTACTCGCTGTGTGTACTCGCTGTGTGTACTCGCTGTGTGTACTCGCTGTGGGTACTCGCTGTGTGTACTCGCTGTGGGTACTCGCTGTGTGTACTCGCTGTGTGTACTCGCTGTGTGTACTCGCTGTGGGTACTCGCTGTGTGTACTCGCTGTGTGTACTCGCTGTGGGTACTCGCTGTGTGTACTCGCTGTGTGTACTCGCTGTGTGTACTCGCTGTGGGTACTCGCTGTGTGTACTCGCTGTGGGTACTCGCTGTGGGTACTCGCTGTGTGTACTCGCTGTGGGTACTCGCTGTGTGTACTCGCTGTGTGTACTCGCTGTGTGTACTCGCTGTGGGTACTCGCTGTGTGTACTCGCTGTGTGTACTCGCTGTGTGTACTCGCTGTGGGTACTCGCTGTGTGTACTCGCTGTGTGTACTCGCTGTGGGTACTCGCTGTGTGTGTACTCGCTGTGTGTACTCGCTGTGTGTACTCGCTGTGGGTACTCGCTGTGTGTACTCGCTGTGGGTACTCGCTGTGGGTACTCGCTGTGTGTACTCGCTGTGGGTACTCGCTGTGGGTACTCGCTGTGTGTACTCGCTGTGTGTGTACTCGATGTGTGTGTACTCGCTGTGTGTACTCGCTGTGGGTACTCGCTGTGTGTACTCGCTGTGTGTACTCGCTGTGGGTACTCGCTGTGGGTACTCGCTGTGTGTACTCGCTGTGTGTGTACTCGATGTGTGTGTACTCGCTGTGGGTACTCGCTGTGGGTACTCGCTGTGTGTACTCGCTGTGTGTACTCGCTGTGTGTGTACTCGATGTGTGTGTACTCGCTGTGGGTACTCGCTGTGGGTACTCGCTGTGTGTACTCGCTGTGTGTGTACTCGATGTGTGTGTACTCGCTGTGTGTACTCGCTGTGTGTACTCGCTGTGTGTGTACTCGATGTGTGTGTACTCGCTGTGTGTACTCGCTGTGGGTACTCGCTGTGTGTACTCGCTGTGTGTGTACTCGCTGTGTGTGTACTCGCTGTGTGTACTCGCTGTGGGTACTCGACTGAAATGTAAACTTCACACCGTTTAGAGAAGAGTCGTAAATGTGGTGATTTTGATCAGGATTTAGCAGTTTGAACGTCTTAAAGTTCCAAGTTCTGGGCTTGTATTTGTTACTCAAATCTGGGACTTGAACTCAAAACCTTTAGATTGAACGTCTCCCATGAATGTGCTGAAAATGACTCCCATATGAAAAGTACTACAATGTCGAGTAGAAAAGTACCTGCTCTAAAATGTAGTGAAGTGAACGTAACACATTCCCTGTAAAAACGACTTCAGTTCAGTACTTTTACTTCTGTACTTTATTTTCCACCATAGTCATGTTGTTTGTGTGTGACAAAAACTGTTGAAGATATAAAATCATTTTCACACTTCTTCTTTCGTTTTTTCAAATTTTATATAAAAAAAAAAAAAAATTGCTCTCGATCCTTTAAATTACGCGATTTCGTGCGTTATTTCATGTTTCTTTGCTTTTCAAACTTCAAATGAAAACAGACGTTAAGCCAGGGCACTTTCTTACTCGAGTAGCTTCTTGGACCACCCTAACCCCTAACTCTCACCCCTAACTCTAACCCCTAACTCTCACCCCTAACTCTAACCCCTAACTCTCACCCCTAACTCTAACCCCTAACTCTCACCCCTAACTCTAACCCCTAACTCTCACCCCTAACTCTAACCCTAACCCCTAACCCCTAACTCTAACCCCTAACTCTCACCCCTAACTCTAACCCTAACCCCTAACCCCTAACCCCTAACTCTCACCCCTAACTCTAACCCCTAACTCTCACCCCTAACTCTAACCCCTAACTCTCACCCCTAACTCTAACCCTAACCCCTAACCCCTAACCCCTAACTCTCACCCCTAACTCTAACCCCTAACTCTCACCCCTAACTCTAACCCTAACCCCTAACCCCTAACTCTAACCCCTAACTCTCACCCCTAACTCTAACCCTAACCCCGAACCCCTAACCCCTAACTCTCACCCCTAACTCTAACCCTAACCCCTAACCCCTAACTCTAACCCCTAACTCTCACCCCTAACTCTAACCCTAACCCCTAACCCTAACCCCTAACTCCAACCCCTAACCCTAACCCCTAACTCTCACCCCTAACTCTCACCCCTAACTCTAACCCCTAACCCTAACTCTAACCCCTAACCCCTAACCCGTAACCCCTAACCCTAACCCCTAACCCGTAACCCCTAACTCTAACCCCTAACTCTAACCCCTAACCCTAACCCCTAACTCTAACCCCTAACTCTCACCCCTAACTCTCACCCCTAACTCTAACCCTAACCCCTAACTCTAACCCCTAACTCTAACCCTAACCCCTAACCCCTAACCCTAACCCCTAACTCCAACCCCTAACCCTAACCCCTAACTCTCACCCCTAACTCTCACCCCTAACTCTAACCCCTAACCCTAACTCTAACCCCTAACCCCTAACCCGTAACCCCTAACCCTAACCCCTAACCCGTAACCCCTAACTCTAACCCCTAACTCTAACCCCTAACCCTAACCCCTAACCCCTAACTCTAACCCCTAACTCTCACCCCTAACTCTAACCCTAACCCCTAACCCCTAACTCTAACCCCTAACCCCTAACTCCAACCCCTAACCCTAACCCCTAACTCTCACCCCTAACTCTCACCCCTAACTCTAACCCTTAACCCTAACTCTAACCGCTAACCCCTAACCCGTAACCCCTAACCCTAACCCCTAACCCCTAACCCGTAACCCCTAACT
>NW_027315768.1:34188003-34228003 GCF_026437365.1 Eucyclogobius newberryi
CTCGTCTCCTTTCTCTCTCTCCTCGTCTCCTTTCCCTCTCTCCTCGTCTCCTTTCCCTCTCTCCTCGTCTCCTTTCCCTCTCTCCTCGTCTCCTTTCCCTCTCTCCTCGTCTCCTTTCCTTCTCTCCTCGTCTCCTTTCCCTCTCTCCTCGTCTCCTTTCCCTCTCTCCTCGTCTCCTTTCCCTCTCTCCTCGTCTCTTTGTCTCCTTTACCTCTCCCCTCGTCTCCTTTCCTTCTCTCCTCGTCTCCTTTCCCTCTCTCCTCGTCTCCTCGTCTCCTTTCTCTCTCTCCTCGTCTCCTTTCCCTCTCTCCTCGTCTCCTTTCCCTCTCTCCTCGTCTCCTTTCCCTCTCAACTTCTCCTTTCCCTCTCTCCTCGTCTCCTTTCTCTCTCTCCTCGTCTCCTTTCCCTCTCTCCTCGTCTCCTTTCCCTCTCTCCTCGTCTCCTTTCCCTCTCTCCTCGTCTCCTTTCCCTCTCAACTTCTCCTTTCCCTCTCTCCTCGTCTCCTTTCTCTCTCTCCTCGTCTCCTTTCCCTCTCTCCTCGTCTCCTTTCCCTCTCTCCTCGTCTCCTTTCCCTCTCAACTTCTCCTTTCCCTCTTTCCTCGTCTCCTTTCCCTCTCAACTTCTCCTTTCCCTCTCTCCTCGTCTCCTTTCTCTCTCTCCTCGTCTCCTTTCCCTCTCTCCTCGTCTCCTTTCCCTCTCTCCTCGTCTCCTTTCCCTCTCTCCTCGTCTCCTTTCTCTCTCTCCTCGTCTCCTTTCCCTCTCTCCTCGTCTCCTTTCCCTCTCTCCTCGTCTCTTTGTCTCCTTTCCCTCTCTCCTCGTCTCCTTTCCTTCTCTCCTCGTCTCCTTTCCCTCTCTCCTCGTCTCCTCGTCTCCTTTCCCTCTCTCCTCGTCTCCTTTTCCTCTCTCCTCGTCTCCTTGTCTCCTTTCCCTCTCTCCTCGTCTCCTTTCCTTCTCTCCTCGTCTCCTTTCCCTCTCTCCTCGTCTCCTTTCCCTCTCTCCTCGTCTCTTTGTCTCCTTTCCCTCTCTTCTCGTCTCCTTTCCTTCTCTCCTCATCTCCTTTCCCTCTTTCCTCGTCTCCTCGTCTCCTTTCCCTCTCTCCTCGTCTCCTTTCCTTCTCTCCTCGTCTCCTTTCCTTCTCTCCTCGTCTCCTTTCCCTCTCTCCTCGTCTCCTTTCCCTCTCTCCTCGTCTCCTTTCCTTCTCTCCTCAACTCCTTTCCCTCTCTCCTCGTCTCCTTTCATTCTCTCCTCGTCTCCTTTCCCTCTCTCCTCGTCTCCTCGTCTCCTTTCCCTCTCTCCTCGTCTCCTTTCATTCTCTCCTCGTCTCCTTTCCCTCTCTCCTCGTCTCCTCGTCTCCTTTCCCTCTCTCCTCGTCTCCTCGTCTCCTTTCCCTCTCTCCTCGTCTCCTTTCATTCTCTCCTCGTCTCCTTTCCCTCTCTCCTCGTCTCCTCGTCTCCTTTCCCTCTCTCCTCGTCTCCTTTCATTCTCTCCTAATCTCCTTTCCCTCTCTCCTCGTCTCCTTTCCTTCTCTCCTCGTCTCCTTTCCTTCTCTCCTCGTCTCCTTTCCCTCTCTCCTCGTCTCCTTTCCCTCTCTCCTCGTCTCCTTTCCCTCTCTCCTCGTCTCTTTGTCTCCTTTCCCTCTCTCCTCGTCTCCTTTCCTTCTCTCCTCGTCTCCTTTCCCTCTCTCCTCGTCTCCTCGTCTCCTTTCCCTCTCTCCTCGTCTCCTTTCCCTCTCTCCTCGTCTCTTTGTCTCCTTTCCCTCTCTCCTCGTCTCCTTTCCTTCTCTCCTCGTCTCCTTTCCCTCTCTCCTCGTCTCCTTTCCCTCTCTCCTCGTCTCCTTTCCTTCTCTCCTCATCTCCTTTCCCTCTCTCCTCGTCTCCTTGTCTCCTTTCCCTCTCTCCTCGTCTCCTTTCCTTCTCTACTCGTCTCCTTTCCCTCTCTCCTCGTCTCCTTTCCTTCTCTCCTCGTCTCCTTTCCTTCTCTCCTCGTCTCCTTTCCCTCTCTCCTCGTCTCCTTTCCTTCTCTCCTCGTCTCCTTTCCTTCTCTCCTCATCTCCTTTCCCTCTCTCCTCGTCTCCTTTCCCTCTCTCCTCGTCTCCTTTCCTTCTCTCCTCGTCTCCTTTCCCTCTCTCCTCGTCTCCTTTCCTTCTCTCCTCGTCTCCTCTCCCTCTCTCTCTCCCTCGTGTTAAACGGACCATGGGCGATCACAGTTTGACCTTTTATTCTCCTCGTAAACTCTGATTAACGTTTTAGACCTCAGTTTGAATTCAGCTCATTTTCCCCCTTTTAATCTACTTTCTATTAATATTATGATATTTCTAATACATAAACCAGGTCTAAACCAGGACTAAACCAGGGACTAAACCAGGACTAAACCATGTCTAAACCATGTCTAAACAGGACTAAACCAGGGACAGGAGGAGGTCAGGAGTACAGGAGGAGGTCAGAAGAGTACAGGAGGAGGTCAGAGGAGTACAGGAGGAGGTCAGGAGTACAGGAGGAGGTCAGAGGAGTACAGGAGGAGGTCAGAAGAGTACAAGAGGAGGTCAGAGGAGTACAGGAGGAGGTCAGGAGTACAGGAGGAGGTCAGGAGTACAGGAGGAGGTCAGAGGAGTACAGGAGGAGGTCAGAAGAGTACAAGAGGAGGTCAGAGGAGTACAGGAGGAGGTCAGGAGTACAGGAGGAAGTCAGGAGTACAGAAGGAGGTCAGAGGAGTACAGGAGGAGGTCAGGAGTACAAGAGGAGGTCAGAGGAGTACAGGAGGAGGTCAGAAGAGTACAGGAGGAGGTCAGGAGTACAGGAGGAGGTCAGGAGTACAGGAGTAGGCCAGAAGAGTACAGGAGGAGGTCAGGAGTACAGGAGGAGGTCAGAGGAGTACAGGAGGAGGTCAGGAGTACAGGAGGAGGTCAGAGGAGTACAGGAGGAGGTCAGAGGAGTACAGGAGGAGGTCAGGAGTACAGGAGGAGGTCAGAGGAGTACAGGAGGAGGTCAGAGGAGTACAGGAGGAGGTCAGAGGAGTACAGGAGGAGGTCAGGAGTACAGGAGGAGGTCAGAGGAGTACAGGAGGAGGTCAGAGGAGTACAGGAGGAGGTCAGGAGTAGAGGAGGAGGTCAGGGGTACAGGAGGAGGTCAGGAGTCCACCCCTTGTGTCTATCACAGTGTATTAAACTTGCTCTAAATGTAGTAAATAAAGCTGTAGCTGGAGGTGGAGGAGGTGGAGGAGGTGGAGGAGGTGGAGGAAGTTCGGTCTCTGGTGGTTTTGTTACATCAGAAAAAGAAACAAAAGGATTTCTGCTCCACTGTCCACTGCAGGGAGCGGCTGGACCTGAGCAAACATCACGGGGGTTAATACCATATACGGTGCTGTCGTAAATGGTGTTAATCGTCAGGGGCGTCACAGGAAGTGGTGTCGGCGTGAACAAAAAAGTCTGTGGTAAAACGGCCAGACCAACTCGTTAAATGTCAAATAAAATATGGGCAAAACGTTTAGAATAAAAGTGATTTATATGATAGTCCTGGTATAGTCCTGGTTTAGTGCTGGTTTAGTCCTGGTTTAGTCCTGGTTTAGTCCTGGTTTAGCCCTGGTTTAGTGCTGGTTTAGCCCTGGTTTAGTCCTGGTTAAGACCTGGTTTAGTCCTGGTTTAGTCCTGGTTTAGTCCTGGTTCAGACCTGGTTTAGTCCTGGTTCAGACCTGGTTTAGTCCTGGTATAGTCCTGGTTTAGTGCTGGTTTAGTCCTGGTTTAGTCCTGGTTTAGTCCTGGTTTAGCCCTGGTTTAGTGCTGGTTTAGCCCTGGTTTAGTCCTGGTTAAGACCTGGTTTAGTCCTGGTTTAGTCCTGGTTTAGTCCTGGTTCAGACCTGGTTTAGTCCTGGTATAGTCCTGGTATAGTCCTGGTTTAGTGCTGGTTTAGTCCTGGTTTAGTCCTGGTTTAGTCCTGGTTTAGCCCTGGTTTAGTGCTGGTTTAGCCCTGGTTTAGTCCTGGTTAAGACCTGGTTTAGTCCTGGTTTAGTCCTGGTTTAGTCCTGGTTTAGTCCTGGTTCAGACCTGGTTTAGTCCTGGTTTAGTCCTGGTTTAGACCTGGTTTAGCCCTGGTTTAGTGGTGGTTTAGTCCTGGTTTAGTGCTGGTTTAGCCCTGGTTTAGTGCTGGTTTAGCCCTGGTTTAGTCCTGGTTTAGTCCTGGTTTAGACCTGGTTTAGTTCTGGTTTAGTCCTGGTTTAGTCCTGGTTTAGCCCTGGTTTAGTCCTGGTTCAGACCTGGTTTAGTCCTGGTTTAGTCCTGGTTTAGACCTGGTTTAGTCCTGGTTTAGTCCTGGTTTAGTCCTGGTTTAGTGCTGGTTTAGTCCTGGTTTAGTCCTGGTTTAGTCCTGGTTTAGTCCTGGTTTAGCCCTGGTTTAGTCCTGGTTTAGTGCTGGTTTATCCCTGGTTTAGTGCTGGTTTAGTCCTGGTTTAGTCCTGGTTTAGACCTGGTTTAGTGCTGGATTAGTCCTGGTTTAGACCTGGTTTAGTCCTGGTTTAGACCTGGTTTAGTGCTGGTTTAGCCCTGGTTTAGTCCTGGTTCAGACCTGGTTTAGTCCTGGTTTAGTCCTGGTTTAGACCTGGCTTTTTAACACTTAGAAAATAGATCGTTACAATGACAAGAGTTTAGTAATCCTGATAGGGTTTTGTCCTTGTTTTTACTGGAAGTCCTGGTTTAGTCCTGGTTTAGTCTTAGCTTAGTCCTGGGTTAGTCCTGCTTTATTCCTGGTTTAGACCTGGTTTAGTCCTGGTTTAGACCTGCTTTAGACCTGGTTTGGACCTGGTTTAGACCTGGTTTATTCCTGGTTTGGACCTGGTTTAATCCTGGTTTAGACCTGGTTTAGTCCTGGTTTAGTCCTGGTTTAGACCTGGTTTAGACCTGGTTTAGTCCTGGTCAAGTCTTGTTTTAGTCCTGTTTTAGTCCTGGTTTAGACCTGGTTTAGACATGGTTTATTCCTTGTTTAGACCTGGTTTAGTCCTGGTCAAGTCTTGTTCTAGTCCTGTTTTAGTCCTGGTTTAGACCTGGTTTAGACCTGGTTTATTCCTGGTTTAGACCTGGTTTAGACCTGGTTTAGACCTGGTTTAGTCCTGGTTTAGACCTGGTTTAGACCTGGTTTAGTCCTGGTTTAGACCTGGTTTAGTCCTGGTTTAGACCTGGTTTAGACCTGGTTTAGACCTGGTTTAGTCCTGGTTTAGACCTGGTTTAGTCCTTGTTTAGTCCTGGTTTAGACCTGGTTTAGACCTGGTTTAGACCTGGTTTAGACCTGGTTTATTCCTGGTTTAGTCCTGGTTTAGACCTGGTTTAGTCCTTGTTTAGTCCTGGTTTAGTCCTGGTTTAGTCCTGGTTTAGTCCTGGTTTAGACCTGGTTTAGACCTGCTTTAGACCTGGTTTGGACCTGGTTTAGACCTGGTTTATTCCTGGTTTGGACCTGGTTTAATCCTGGTTTAGACCTGGTTTAGTCCTGGTTTAGTCCTGGTTTAGACCTGGTTTAGACCTGGTTTAGTCCTGGTCAAGTCTTGTTTTAGTCCTGTTTTAGTCCTGGTTTAGACCTGGTTTAGACATGGTTTATTCCTTGTTTAGACCTGGTTTAGTCCTGGTCAAGTCTTGTTCTAGTCCTGTTTTAGTCCTGGTTTAGACCTGGTTTAGACCTGGTTTATTCCTGGTTTAGACCTGGTTTAGTCCTGGTTTAGACCTGGTTTAGTCCTGGTTTAGACCTGGTTTAGTCCTGGTTTAGACCTGGTTTAGACCTGGTTTAGTCCTGGTTTAGACCTGGTTTAGTCCTGGTTTAGACCTGGTTTAGACCTGGTTTAGACCTGGTTTATTCCTGGTTTAGTCCTGGTTTAGACCTGGTTTAGTCCTTGTTTAGTCCTGGTTTAGACCTGGTTTAGACCTGGTTTAGACCTGGTTTAGACCTGGTTTATTCCTGGTTTAGTCCTGGTTTAGACCTGGTTTAGTCCTTGTTTAGTCCTGGTTTAGTCCTGGTTTAGTCCTGGTTTAGTCCTGGTTTAGACCTGGTTTAGTCCTGGTTTAGTCCTGGTTTAGTCCTGGTTTAGTCCTGGTTTAGTGCTGGTTTAGTCCTGGTTTAGACCTGGTTTAGTCCTGGTTTATTCCTGGTTTAGTCCTGGTTTAGACCTGGTTTAGTCCTTGTTTAGTCCTGGTTTAGTCCTGGTTTAGTCCTGGTTTAGTCCTGGTTTAGACCTGGTTTAGACCTGGTTTATTCCTGGTTTAGTCCTGGTTTAGACCTGGTTTAGTCCTTGTTTAGTCCTGGTTTAGTCCTGGTTTAGTCCTGGTTTAGTCCTGGTTTAGACCTGGTTTAGTCCTGGTTTAGACCTGGTTTAGTCCTTGTTTAGTCCTGGTTTAGTCCTGGTTTAGTCCTGGTTTAGTCCTGGTTTAGACCTGGTTTAGTCCTGGTTTAGTCCTGGTTTAGTCCTGGTTTAGACCTGGTTTAGTCCTGGTTTAGTCCTGGTTTAGTCCTGGTTTAGTCCTGGTTTAGTCCTGGTTTAGTCCTGGTTTAGTCCTGGTGTTTCTTTGTCCATATAAATCCATGTATTTTGGTCCTCTGGTCAGTGGGAGTACAGGGCTCCAGCGGTGTAACGGTCCAGAGTGAAGCAGCAGTTATTTTAGACCTGGACACAAACAGGACTCTGTGGTTGAGGGTTCAGTTCCCGACAGCTGCGGTTTGTGCTGCCTCGTCATGAGCCTCGCCAACAACAACAACTTCTAATGGGCTTATTCTGGAGCGAGAAGTATTTTTAATGAGCAGGAAAAGTGTCAACGTTCACAAAGTTTACTCTTCTCTGAATTTGTCCATGTTTAGTCCTGACTCTGGCACCAGCAGGAGGCCGGTCCATGTTTAGTCCTGACTCTGGCACCAGCAGGAGGCCGGTCCATGTTTAGTCCTGACTCTGGCACCAGCAGGAGGCCGGTCCATGTTTAGTCCTGACTCTGGCACCAGCAGGAGGCCGGTCCATGTTTAGTCCTGACTCTGGCACCAGCAGGAGGCCGGTCCATGTTTAGTCCTGACTCTGGCACCAGCAGGAGGCCGGTCCATGTTTAGTCCTGACTCTGGCACCAGCAGGAGGCCGGTCCATGTTTAGTCCTGACTCTGGCACCAGCAGGAGGCCGGTCCATGTTTAGTCCTGACTCTGGCACCAGCAGGAGGTCGGTCTTGTCGTTGCTGGTTTTTAAAAAGTGCTTTCATGACCACAATATTCTCGTCTCGCGTTAATACTAGTACTTTTATACTAGTACTTTTATACTAATACTCTTATAATAGTACTTTTATACTAGTACTCTTATAGTAGTACTTTTATACTAGTACTCTTATAGTAGTACTTTTATACTAGTACTCTTATAGTAGTACTTTTATACTAGTACTCTTATAGTAGTACTTTTATACTAGTACTCTTATAGTAGTACTTTTATACTAGTACTCTTATAGTAGTACTTTTATACTAGTACTCTTATAGTAGTACTTTTATACTAGTACTCTTATAGTAGCAGTACAATCTGTGCTTCAGTCTTTCTGCTGGTTTGTTTAATCGTCTGTAACATTGTGAAAAGTGTTAAATGTTTTCGACTCGAGGCAGAAACTGACACTGTGAAAAGTGTCTCATGTTGAGGAGACACTTTGTCTCCTCAACATGAGACACTTTGTCTCCTCAACATGAGACACTTTGTCTCCTCATGTTGATGAGACAAAGTGTCTCATCAACATGAGACAAAGTGTCTCATGTTGATGAGACAAAGCCACAACGTGCGTCACATTCAGCCAGAGCAAGAAGAACGTCACCAGCAACATTAGAAGCAGAACAAGCTCCACATGCAGCAAAAATGAAATAAAATGAACTGAAAATATAATTAAAAAAAATTTAAAAATTAAAATAAAGAAATAAAATCAATAAAATCATTAAATCGATAAAATAAATAAAATAAATAAAACAAATAATGAAAATAATGAAAAATAAATAATGAAAATAATGAAAATAATGAAAATAATGAAAAAATATAGCCGCAAGCGGCAATGATCGGCCCTCGCCAACGCGGGGCGCTAACGCGCCCCAATTGTCCTTTTATTACGCCTACTTCTGAATCTGTGACGCTGTCACATCTTCTCCCCTTTGTTTTACATCAAAAAGAATAAAAATGTGGATAACTTTTGATGGTCCTGAAGATGAGTCTCACCAAATTTCAGGTTAATATGTCTAACGCCCTGGGAGGAGTTGGTGAAAGTATAAAGTGTAAACATGTTCTGGTGATTTCCCCATTGGAATAACATGGGAGGTTTCGGTCATCGCTACGGCAACGCCATAACAATTATGACATGGGTCTCATTTAATTTTTTGATGGGGCCAAAATTGAGTTGTGTGTCGAATTTCAGATAATTTCGCAAAACTAAACATTTAACCTCCATATAAAATCTGTAGGGGGCGTTGTGGCGCCAAATTAATTTATTTCACTTCAAGTAGGTTTAGGGCAAAGAGTTTAACAACTGATTCTAATTTGACGCAATTCTGACTTTATCTGCGCAAACGGCAGAAATGTTAAATTTGGGAGATTTCTGAAATTCTAGCTAAAGTTTGCGGCTTCGCCGCTCAGAGACCGTGACAGGGTCAATGTAATTCGGATAACTTTTGATGTCCCACTCCTCAGTAGCATTTTCACCAAATTTCAGCTTTTTAGAGCCATCGCCCTGGGAGGAGTTCGTAAAAGTACGACGTTTGGAAAAACTCCCCAGTCATGCTTAGCCATTTTTGAACCAATATGGCCGACATTTGGTTGGGTGGACGGTGTTGCCGTAATAATATTTTTTACTTCTCTTGTCACCATCTACCTCTGCGCCAAATTTCATGATTCTACGATCAGATTTTTTTGGGTCATTTCCCATCTCAATGCATTTTTGGTACATTTGGGGGCGCTGACGCGCCAATTTTTGTTATTTTAGAAAAGGGAAATAGCCAGAATGTAGAGAGGCACGATTTTTAGAGGTGTGCAAATTTTTGTGACTTTTCGTCAATGTTCACTGGGTGAAAAATAGGGGGGTTGGTCCCGAGAAGAAAGAAAGAAAGAAAGAAAGAATAATATTCCGATGCGAAAACAATGTTTCCCATTTTTCAAATATCATAAACTATACATTTTCGGAAAGCGCTCGCGCTTTCCTACTTCATGGTGTGGGTCCCTGGTCACTGACGGGTACTTTCGTTAATTTTGAGTGGGCTCCGCCCACTTTGTGTTTTTGGCCCTCTATACAGTAATAATGTTCAATTTTTGCATTACATGCTTATATGCACGGAACATGCAAGAGATGGGGAACGTATTCGTGAGCTACTTGGCGCAAATGAGTGCTTTATATGGGGATGTCGTCATCTCAATGTAAAGTGCTCGTTTAGTGCGCACTTTTGCACGGGCTTCGCCCGTTTACAACGGTAATGTTCCATTTTCCCACTACTAATTAGTATGCACGGGGCGTGCGTGAGTGAAGGAGTGCGTTAGTGAGTGTTTGGAAGTGGGCGAGCGCTTCGCGCTCGATTTCGTGCGCACTATGTGCGCACTTTCGCAGCCGTGCTTCGCACGGCCTTACGAGATTAATAGGCCTCTCGCCAGCTTGTGGCGCTCGGGCCTAATAAAAAATATATAATGAAAATAATAAAATACAATAATTTATAATTAATTAATTAAATGAATACATTAAATAAGTTAAATAGATAACATAAATAATACATTAAGACAAATAAATTTAAATAAATTAAATAAAAACGAAACGTAATAAAGTAAAATAAAATAAAATAATACATCAAACTGAATAATTTGTTTTATTTAAAATGTAAAATTTAAATCTAAAATGAAATACATGAAATAATATATAAAACAAAATTAAATGAAAATAAAAATAAATGACAGTAATAAAATTAATAAAATTAATACAATTTAAAACATTAATACAATTAATAAAATAAAATTGAAATCGACCCAAAAATGAGAAAAACTAAAACATATCTAAAGGATGCAATACAAGAAAGACAAATGTCATCATGAAGCTTTTTTCACTGGTATTTACTCACAGTGAGAGGAGGAAATAACACTTTTACTCACAGTGAGAGGAGGAAATAACACTTTTACTCACAGTGAGAGGAGGAAATAACACTTTTACTCACAGTGAGAGGAGGAAATAACACTTTTACTCACAGTGAGAGGAGGAAATAACACTTTTACTCACAGTGAGAGGAGGAAATAACACTTTTACTCACAGTGAGAAGAGGAAATAACACTTTTACTCACAGTGAGAGGAGGAAATAACACTTTTACTCACAGTGAGAGGAGGAAATAACACTTTTACTCACAGTGAGAGGAGGAAATAACACTTTTACTCACAGTGAGAGGAGGAAATAACACTTTTACTCACAGTGAGAGGAGGAAATAACACTTTTACTCACAGTGAGAGGAGGAAATAACACTTTTACTCACAGTGAGAGGAGGAAATAACACTTTTACTCACAGTGAGAGGAGGAAATGACACTTTTACTCACAGTGAGAGGAGGAAATAACACTTTTACTCACAGTGAGAGGAGGAAATAACACTTTTACTCACAGTGAGAGGAGGAAATAACACTTTTACTCACAGTGAGAGGAGGAAATAACACTTTTACTCACAGTGAGAGGAGGAAATAACACTTTTACTCACAGTGAGAAGAGGAAATAACACTTTTACTCACAGTGAGAGGAGGAAATAACACTTTTACTCACAGTGAGAGGAGGAAATAACACTTTTACTCACAGTGAGAAGAGGAAATAACACTTTTACTCACAGTGAGAGGAGGAAATAACACTTTTACTCACAGTGAGAGGAGGAAATGACACTTTTACTCACAGTGAGAGGAGGAAATGACACTTTTACTCACAGTGAGAGGAGGAAATAACACTTTTATTCACAGTGAGAGGAGGAAATAACACTTTTACTCACAGTGAGAGGAGGAAATGACACTTTTACTCACAGTGAGAGGAGGAAATAACACTTTTACTCACAGTGAGAGGAGGAAATAACACTTTTACTCACAGTGAGAGGAGGAAATAACACTTTTACTCACAGTGAGAGGAGGAAATAACACTTTTACTCACAGTGAGAAGAGGAAATAACACTTTTACTCACAGTGAGAGGAGGAAATAACACTTTTACTCACAGTGAGAGGAGGAAATAACACTTTTACTCACAGTGAGAGGAGGAAATAACACTTTTACTCACAGTGAGAGGAGGAAATAACACTTTTACTCACAGTGAGAGGAGGAAATAACACTTTTACTCACAGTGAGAGGAGGAAATAACACTTTTACTCACAGTGAGAGGAGGAAATAACACTTTTACTCACAGTGAGAGGAGGAAATGACACTTTTACTCACAGTGAGAGGAGGAAATAACACTTTTACTCACAGTGAGAGGAGGAAATAACACTTTTACTCACAGTGAGAGGAGGAAATAACACTTTTACTCACAGTGAGAGGAGGAAATAACACTTTTACTCACAGTGAGAGGAGGAAATAACACTTTTACTCACAGTGAGAAGAGGAAATAACACTTTTACTCACAGTGAGAGGAGGAAATAACACTTTTACTCACAGTGAGAGGAGGAAATAACACTTTTACTCACAGTGAGAAGAGGAAATAACACTTTTACTCACAGTGAGAGGAGGAAATAACACTTTTACTCACAGTGAGAGGAGGAAATGACACTTTTACTCACAGTGAGAGGAGGAAATGACACTTTTACTCACAGTGAGAGGAGGAAATAACACTTTTATTCACAGTGAGAGGAGGAAATAACACTTTTACTCACAGTGAGAGGAGGAAATGACACTTTTACTCACAGTGAGAGGAGGAAATAACACTTTTACTCACAGTGAGAGGAGGAAATAACACTTTTACTCACAGTGAGAGGAGGAAATAACACTTTTACTCACAGTGAGAGGAGGAAATAACACTTTTACTCACAGTGAGAAGAGGAAATAACACTTTTACTCACAGTGAGAGGAGGAAATAACACTTTTACTCACAGTGAGAGGAGGAAATAACACTTTTACTCACAGTGAGAGGAGGAAATAACACTTTTACTCACAGTGAGAGGAGGAAATAACACTTTTACTCACAGTGAGAGGAGGAAATAACACTTTTACTCACAGTGAGAGGAGGAAATAACACTTTTACTCACAGTGAGAGGAGGAAATAACACTTTTACTCACAGTGAGAGGAGGAAATGACACTTTTACTCACAGTGAGAGGAGGAAATAACACTTTTACTCACAGTGAGAGGAGGAAATAACACTTTTACTCACAGTGAGAGGAGGAAATAACACTTTTACTCACAGTGAGAGGAGGAAATAACACTTTTACTCACAGTGAGAGGAGGAAATAACACTTTTACTCACAGTGAGAAGAGGAAATAACACTTTTACTCACAGTGAGAGGAGGAAATAACACTTTTACTCACAGTGAGAGGAGGAAATAACACTTTTACTCACAGTGAGAAGAGGAAATAACACTTTTACTCACAGTGAGAGGAGGAAATAACACTTTTACTCACAGTGAGAGGAGGAAATGACACTTTTACTCACAGTGAGAGGAGGAAATGACACTTTTACTCACAGTGAGAGGAGGAAATAACACTTTTATTCACAGTGAGAGGAGGAAATAACACTTTTACTCACAGTGAGAGGAGGAAATGACACTTTTACTCACAGTGAGAGGAGGAAATAACACTTTTACTCACAGTGAGAGGAGGAAATAACACTTTTACTCACAGTGAGAGGAGGAAATAACACTTTTACTCACAGTGAGAGGAGGAAATAACACTTTTACTCACAGTGAGAAGAGGAAATAACACTTTTACTCACAGTGAGAGGAGGAAATAACACTTTTACTCACAGTGAGAGGAGGAACTAACGCTTTTACTCTGAGAAACTGTTATACTGGACTAAATATTACTCAAGAAAACCGCCGGAATTTTCTACAGTACAAAATTAAATCGATCTATCATTTATGAAACTATGGGCACTTTTATTGCTCAAAATGTGCTCATAAATGTAATGGAGTATCACAGCGTTCATAAGATTAAGTGTGAATATTGTGAAAGCTCAGAAGTTGTACAAACCAGTGACACGTTCACGTATTCTTCTTTTGTCACATCTTTCATTTCTTCAGGTGAACAGACACATGTTTCCCCCCCCGCAGCCCGAGCCTCTACCCACAATGCTCTGCTGCGGCTCTGACTCAGCCCTAATGCGCTCTCTCTCTCTCTCTAATGATCTCCGCTCTGACATCCAGTTCACAAAGGCCAAATGCAGCAGACCAAAGGGAAATGACAGACCTTTGACATCGTTTCACAGTTTTACCATGAAAAGTATCAGAGTCTTGACTTTTCTCTAGAATTTAAAAATGATATGATGCATGTCTGGGGTGTTCAAACTACATTTAATGACATGTTACGACATTATTTTGAACGGGTCGTATTTCCCTTCGTTCACACTTGTTTCATGAAACCTGTTCACGAGCTCCTCTTCTGGTCTTCTGGTCTTCTTGTCTTCTCCTCTGAGCTTTATGTGTGATGTCAGAGGTGGAGGTCTGTTTTTAACTCATAAATCATCACAGACTCTGAATATTTTATACTTTACTACTTTATTACTGCCTGTGCTACATTAGCATCTTCTGTTCATTTCCCGGTGTAATTCCCCCTGCTGCCAGTAGATGGAGCGCTAACAAATCCAATCCATCAAATCAAATCCAAACGCCTGACTGAGAGAAAGTACAAATACAAACAATATTCATGTTCTAAAACTAAAGGAACACGAGCAAGATGAAAGAACTATTGTTTCTGAATATGAAAGTGCACTGTAAAAGTGTGCACCATCTGCTTGTCTCCATGGAGATGATAATGCGTAGAATGTTTCACAATATTGCATTAAACACTATCCATCTCCATGGAGACAAGCAGCTGGCACCACAAAGACACAGTTACAGGTCAGGTCTGCGCAGAGGCGAGCCCGCTCACAGTGACATGTTTTTAAAGGCAAATTGTGGAACATTCCGGTGTAAAACATATTCTCTCATTTCCTCCTCACAATATGAAGTACATTTCAAGTCAAATGTATAATAAATCATGCATTTGAGGCTTTTTAAAACCACATGTTTGTGCAGGATGTTCATGTTGAGGCCGCGTGGTGCTGAGTGCAGGGGGCGGGGCTTAATGTTGCACCTTTAACAACAACTTAACTTCCACGACAGCGAGAGGAATGTTCATTTTGACCAGAGCTGCAACGATCAGAATAATCGTGGCAAGTCGACTATAAAAATATAATCATGGTCGTATTTTTGGATAATCGTTAGTTACAGCGTTTTATCGACTGAGATGAGGCCGAGGATGAGGAGGACAGACATCTTCATCCTCTGAAGACGTTTAAGGGAAGAGGAGACAGAGGATGAGGAGGACAGACATCTTCATCCTCTGAAGACGTTTAAGGGAAGAGGAGACAGAGGATGAGGAGGACAGACATCTTCATCCTCTGAAGACGTTTAAGGGAAGAGGAGACAGAGGATGAGGAGGACAGACATCTTCATCCTCTGAAGACGAGTAAGAAAAGAGGAGGATGAGGATGAGGAGGACAGACATCTTCATCCTCTGAAGACGAGTAAGAAATGAGAAGGATGAGGATGAGGAGGACAGACATCTTCATCCTCTGAAGACGTTTAAGAGAAGAGGAGACAGAGGATGAGGAGGACAGACATCTTCATCCTCTGAAGACGTTTAAGAGAAGAGAAGGATGAGGATGAGGAGGACAGACATCTTCATCCTCTGAAGACGTTTAAGGGAAGAGGAGACAGAGGATGAGGAGGACAGACATCTTCATCTGTTCTTAGAGTTATAAGAGGATTTTGAGAAAAGGGGACACGGAAATTCACTGACATCGAGGTAGAGACGGAGAGAGAGAGGAGAAGGAGAGGGAGAGAGGGGGGAGGAAAAGGCAGAGAATGAAGAAGGGGTGAAGAGAGAGGGGAGAGAGAATAGGGAAAGAGATCGAGGAATGGGAGGAGGGAGGTGAGAATGAGGTAGAGAAAGCAAAAGAGAGGGAGAGAGATAGGGGAGAGGAGGGAGGGAAAGAGAGAAACGAGAGGAAGAGAAACGAGAGGGAGAGAAACGAGGGAGAGAAACGAGAGAGAGAAACGAGAGAGAGAAACGAGAGGAAGAGAAACGAGAGGGAGAGAAACGAGAGGGAGAAACGAGAGAGAAGAACGAGAGAGGAAAACGAGAGAGGAAAACGAGAGAGAGAGAATGATGAAGGGATGAAGTGAAAGGGGGGAGAGAATATGGAACGAGAAAGAGAAAGAAAAGAGAGAGAAACGAGAGGGAGAAACGAGAGAGAGGCATTAGAGGGAGGGAGGAGTGAGGGAGCCGAGTTGGAGGAGCTGACACAGAAAGAGAGGACATGCAGCCGTCCACAGCTCCTAATACTACATGGAATACTACTACTACCACTACTACTACTACTACTACTACTACTACTACTACTACTACTTCTACTACTACTACTTCTACTACTACTGCAAAGCCCGGATTAAACCTTTGCCACTTTTGCTTGAGCACGAGTTACAGAAGCTATTTTTGGTGGATCGGTGACGCCAAACGAGGGATTTCGTTCTTTTCTTCCCGAGAGGCTGAACGTGAAGACGCCGTTTTCGCGCGTTCGTTCTGTCGACGGAACGTGAACGTTTCGGAAATGCGGGCGAGGATTCGTCGAGGATTTGGGGGGTGAAAAATGTGAATTTTTTGTTTGAATCGATCGCTTTTCGAGAGGATTTCTGAGAATGTAGGTGCGACGCTTGGGACAAAATTTCCCCAAAAACGAGGATTTGGAAGAGGAATTCGACGTCGCTGAGTTGACATTTCATCCGACCGACTTTGAGATGATTCATGGAAAGAAAAGAGGAAAATCGACCTCTTCTGGATCTATATTTTGACATTTTTTAGACAAATGTTAATATGAATAATCTCAAGTCGGAACTGTGCATTTCAGACGATTTTTTGAATACTTTTGTCACTTAAAAACCAAGACAACTGTTTTTTTAAGCGGATTTTTCAACAAATAATAGCGAATAAAATCATCGTCTGGAATCGTTTTCGCACATTTTGCCAGTTTAAGGTATTTCCATGTCTTGCTGTTTTGAAGGAAAACCAAGATATCTACTCCATCTTTTAAAATAGATTTATTTAGGAATTTTGGAGCAGAATATGTCGTTTTGCCGACATGGAGACTTTTTTTTCAAGTTTTTCAAGATTAATTTAAGCTTTTGAACTGGCAACGACATCCATTATCTTTACTTTCACCTCCATGACGATGAGATTCAAGCCACTGCACGACAACTGAACCTCAAACCTGTTCAAGATTGTCAAATTGAATCAATCTCGTTCAGGATCTAGTGGGAAATCACTGCTTCGAGCAGGAAATATTCAGTGAAAGACATTTTAAGGATCGACAATTTTAATTTGGACCTGGAGCAGCCGAGAGGAGACGGTCCCTTTGGAGAGCAGAGGATCAGGACCCGGACTGGACCCGGTCTGGACCCGGTCTGGACCAGGACTGGACCCGGTCTGGACCAGGACCGCCCTGGGGATCATGATCGATGGATTATGATGAGTTCAGACATTTTGAGCGGAGGAGTTGATTTATTACGGTTTATTTTTACATTTGTGCCTCAGTTTGACGACAGTTTGTTCCTCGGTGGATTCATATGTTTTCCATCAAGACTAATTAAGAAAAAGGAAATATGCTGTTTTTTGGGGGGGTAATTTACTTAAATAGATCGTGTTTTTAATTATTGTAGTTATTCAATGAGCTGCATTGAAAATTTTGTTTAAAATTTTAACTAAATTACATGAAAAATATGCATTTGGATTCAGATGACAATTTTGTGTATCTGAAATTTGAAATCTAAAGTTTTGACTATTTTTTTAACAAATATTTATGCAAATTATTCTTATTTATTTATTTTCATGTATTTATTCTCGTTGTTTTTTTTCTTTAAGCTTCAGAAATCATTCATATATTGCAGAAAAGTTCTTAATCTTGCATTTATTTTTAAATTTTAAACACATTTTTTTACTGCTACACAGGAGATTTGGAGTCTGTAGGAGCGTTTAGAACTACAAAGACGGCGGTCGATTATTTTTCTCGCCGAGATGAGTTTCGAAAATGTCAAAAACGATTCCGCGTCGGCCGCGAACTCGTACGCCGCCGTCAGCTTTCAAGAGCCGTGGACAAATCTGCCAAACCGGACCGGGCCCCAGGGCTGCCGCGGCCCCTCCGACCTCGCCAACCTGACCTTCCCCGACGCCGGCGACCAGAGCGGCGGGATGTCGGGGCCCCGCTGCGACGAGGACAAAAACTGGGCGGCGCTGTTGATCCTGTCCGTGATCGCCGTGACGGTGACGGGCAACATCCTGGTCATTCTGGCCGTGTCGCTGGAGAAGAAACTGCAGAACGCCACGAACTACTTCTTGATGTCGCTGGCCGTGGCGGACATGCTGCTGGGCGTGCTGGTGATGCCCGTCTCCATGGTGACCATCCTTTACGGTAAGCGGGGGGGGGGGACGCTCGCGATTGCTTGTGCCATCGATCGGGTCCGTTCCACTGCTTTTTGATTACTGAGCGGGAGAGCTGAGCGGGAGAGCTGAGCGGGAGAGCTGAGCGGGAGAGCTGAGCGGGAGAGCTGAGCGATCGACCGTTCCACGGAGTGACGACCTGGTCCTCGTGTTTACGGTCTATTCATTTGTTATAATGGAGCGGCGCAATTTTTTAAAAGTTATTTTGTAGCTCTAAACGCCGCAGACACATGGATGTTGTTTATATGTTGCACTATCAATGTCTAACTTCAACCTGAGGGAAATCAAACGTACATTTTCCTGTCAAACTGTTGTCACCCGCTATGTTTTTGGTGCATTGTTGTCCAGAATAACACATTTTTTTAATGACGAGGTTGCTAGCGTGTATGCTAACGTCGGCGCTAATCGCTAAATGTCGACATACGACACTTTGACACGTGGTCATTGTTTCAACCAGGCTCCGGTGAGGTTTTCAGTCACCGAACCAGTCCCCAGTGTTCCGTAGTTTGTGACGTGTGGAGGCTAACGCTAGCTAACGGAGCAGTAACAGGCTTTGGAACGCAGCGTTTTATTTACTCTGCAGCGCTGGTTAGAGTTGATCAGAGGTTTACGGTGAGCAAAAAGTCGAACTAAAGGGTTCAGACTTATTTTTATACCACAACACACTTTCATTTAATGCAGTAGAACAAAATAATAGTCATTTGTTTGTTGTTACCATCAAACTATTCAGGAAAGGTCCAGTTTTGTCCCCATGATCCGTCTCCAAAGGCAGAGTTCACACGTTTCCCTGCGTACGACACGTTCACTCGTAAAATAAAAACGTTGATTTCGTCGGATAAATAAGAAATAATCAGTTTTCCATTCAGGCTTTTTAAATGTTCAATATTGATGTTTCGCGAGGAGCTAAAGCGTCCTGATTTTTGGCTTCGCGCGCGGCGACGAACGCGGCCGTCATTTTGAATTATGCAGCGTACACGATTCCGCCATCAGAGTTGGGCTGATGCCACGCGTCGACAAAGATACAAACCAGGTCCTGAAACGGAGGGGTTTATCGTACAAACGAACACGGCAACGAACACCGGACGTCAGACGAGTCACAAACATCGCCCGCTGTCCAGTTTCACATTTATTGTAAACGGCATTTTTCGTCGTTTTTCCTTCCATTTTCCAAGGTTCACTTGTTGTTTCTAGTCCAGTCTTTTGCCCGTCGGCGATGTCAATCATGTCGAAGTCTCCGTCGTGGCCTTTTCACCAGCTTCCAGGAGCGTGCGCCAAAGGTATCCATCTATTGTGTCCATGGCAGGAGATTTGTTTGGTTCTTATCTATGAATAATAGACACGTGGGCCACTCGGCAGCCAGTATTTCTCTGTAAATGTGAAGCGTTGTTATATACTTTCCCCACAGAACTCTTTCTAAACACTTCATTTGATTCATTTTAATTGCAGTGAATGTTCTGAGGAAATTGGTTTGAAAACAGTTATTTCAATGGCTGCGATGGCCAAATCTATGTGGTCCCATATAAATCCTTATCATAGAAAAAAACAATTGATTGACAACTTACTATTTTGGTCGACTGAAACGCCTTCAAGCGATTACTAATGACAAAACAGCCATAAACTATTTAAATATTGGTTTGTATGATATTGTCCAACAGTTAAATGCTTGTCTTGGCGGTTTGAAGACAGAAATACCGTATTTTCCGGAGTATAAGTCGCACCAGCCCAAAAAATGCACAATAGAGAAGAAAAAAACATATATAAGTCGCACTGGAGTATAAGTCTATTTTTGGGGAAATGTATTTGATAAAATCCAAGACCAAAAACAGACATTTCATCTTGAAATGCAGTTTAAAATAATAACAGATGAGAGAACATGGTGAATAGGTGTACGTATGCTAACGCTAACACCTTCAGCTACATGACGTATGTTAACGCTAACACCTTCAGCTACATGACGTATGTTAACGCTAACACCTTCAGCTACATGACGTATGCTAACGCTAACACCTTCAGCTACATGACGTATGCTAACGCTAACACCTTCAGCTACATGACGTATGCTAACGCTAACACCTTCAGCTACATGAGGCACAGACAGAACTGTGGTAAGTGTCTGGTATGTTAACGTAACATATGAACAGTTATTCAGAGAACTATAGCATAAAGAACATGCTAACAAGTTTAGCAAAGCATCAGTTTTACCCCAAATCACTAAATCCATTGAATTCTTCTTCCTCTGTGTCACTTCTAAACAACTCCACAAACTCCAGAGGAAGAGGAAGTGCTGATTCTTCTTCTGCGTCGCTTAGAGCCTAGAGCGCCCTCTTGTGGTTGCCAGTGTCAAAATAACGAATAACATCACATAAGTCGCTCTGGAGTCGCATCCCGGCCAAAACTATGAAAAAATATAGTCCGGAAAATACATATGTATCAGTTATTTGAAAATATTGGGCTAAATAATGGGTTTTGTTGGACAACCTTTGCAGAGAAAGGCTTTGCGTCCTGGTCAGAACGATATAAACGGTGCAAAATAAGAAAGAGCAGCTTGAGCCAGTATGTTCAGACGGAGTGTATTTCCTGCTGTACACAAGTCCATATGTCTGTGCGCTCAGTCCCGTGTGTGCAGCGGGTTCCTCTAAAGCAAAGACTCTCACATTCATCACTCGCGGGCAGTACAAACAAAGTCGGCAAAATATCAATAATTCATGTTATAAACCAGGTCTAAATCAGAACTAAACCAGGGCAGACCTGATCCACGGCAGAACTAAACTAGGACTAAACTAAGCAGAGTCAAGTGGCTGAAGTACAATAAAAAATGCTGCACTTTTATATGTTTTGTCGGTGTATTACAGAATGTTGTGATGTAACGTGAACTCAACTCTATAACAGCTGCACTCAGCATGTTGCTCCATCTGTATTAAATATAATTGGCGTAGAGGACAAATTCAATGAGTCGACCTCATTTATGTGTCCGACTCCACCGAACGATCAGTGTCTGCCCGTGTGTCCAATGAAACGGCACTCTTTAAACTCCTTTATGTCCTGTCTCTACAGTCCTGTCCTGTCCTGTCTCTACAGTCCTGTCCTATCTCTACTGTCCTGTCCTGTCCTGTCTCTACTGTCCTGTCCTGTCTCTACAGTCCTGTCCTGTCTCTATAGTCCTGTCCTGTCTCTACAGTCCTGTCCTGTCCTGTCTCTACAGTCCTGTCCTATCTCTACTGTCCTGTCCTGTCCTGTCTCTACAGTCCTGTCCTGTCCTGTCTCTACTGTCCTGTCCTGTCCTGTCTCTACAGTCCTGTCCTGTCTCTATAGTCCTGTCCTGTTCTGTCTCTACGGCCCTGTCCTGTCTCTACGGCCCTGTCCTGTCTCTACAGTCCTGTCCTGTCCTGTCTCTACAGTCCTGTCCTGTCTCTACAGTCCTGTCCTGTCTCTACAGTCCTGTCCTGTCCTGTCTCTACAGTCCTGTCCTGTCCTGTCTCTACTGTCCTGTCCTGTCCTGTCTCTACGGCCCTGTCCTGTCTCTACAGTCCTGTCCTATCCTGTCTCTACAGTCCTGTCCTGTCCTGTCTCTACAGTCCTGTCCTGTCCTGTCTCTACAGTCCTGTCCTGTCTCTACAGTCCTGTCCTGTCTCTACAGTCCTGTCCTGTCCTGTCTCTACTGTCCTGTCCTGTCTCTACAGTCCTGTCCTGTCTCTATAGTCCTGTCCTGTCTCTACGGCCCTGTCCTGTCTCTACGGCCCTGTCCTGTCTCTACAGTCCTGTCCTATCCTGTCTCTACAGTCCTGTCCTGTCCTGTCTCTACAGTCCTGTCCTGTCCTGTCTCTACAGTCCTGTCCTGTCTCTACAGTCCTGTCCTGTCTCTACAGTCCTGTCCTGTCCTGTCTCTACTGTCCTGTCCTGTCCTGTCCCTACAGTCCTGTCCTGTCTCTACAGTCCTGTCCTGTCTCTACAGTCCTGTCCTGTCCTGTCTCTACGGCCCTGTCCTGTCTCTACGGCCCTGTCCTGTCTCTACAGTCCTGTCCTGTCCTGTCTCTACAGTCCTGTCCTGTCCTGTCTCTACAGTCCTGTCCTGTCCTGTCCCTACGGTCCTGTCCTGTCCTGTCTCTACAGTCCTGTCCTGTCTCTACAGTCCTGTCCTGTCTTGTCTCTACGGCCCTGTCCTGTCTCTACGGCCCTGTCCTGTCTCTACAGTCCTGTCCTGTCCTGTCTCTACAGTCCTGTCCTGTCCTGTCTCTACAGTCCTGTCCTGTCCTGTCCCTACAGTCCTGTCCTGTCCTGTCTCTACAGTCCTGTCCTGTCTCTACAGTCCTGTCCTGTCTCTACAGTCCTGTCCTGTCCAGTCCTGTCCCTATAACGTTTATGTGAAGGTGAAGAGAGAAAAACAGAATATTCACAGAACGCACGAGTGTTGAGGTGACCGGAGAGACATTTTAATCATAACATCCGAAGAGGCAGAAAGAAGTCAAGGAGAGACTAAACCACAGACCGACCATCTTCAAGTTCATCTCTGGTTTAGTCCTGCTTTAGACCTGCTTTAGACCTGCTTTAGACCTGCTTTAGTCCTGCTTTAGTCCTGCTTTAGACCTGCTTTAGTCCTGCTTTAGTCCTGCTTTAGACCTGCTTTAGTCCTGTTTTAGTCCTGCTTTAGACCTGCTTTAGTCCTGTTTTAGTCCTGCTTTAGCATATTGTGCATGTTTCAATAGAAGATTTAAAGCTGTTTTTCTCGGCCTGTAACTCTTGTAAATGTGTCGTTTTTTCCCTCTATCTTCTATTGTAAAAGCAAATCTGATTGATGTGTGCCGTCTGTGTGCCGTCTGTGTGTGCCGTCTATGTGCCGTCTGTGTGTGCCGTCTATGTGCCGTCTGTGTGTGTCGTCTGTGTTCCGTCTGTGTGCTGTCTGTGTGTGTCGTCTGTGTGTGCCGTCTGTGTGCCGTCTGTGTGTCCTGTGTGTGCCGTCTGTGTGCTGTCTGTGTGTGCCGTCTGTGTGCCATCTGTGTGTGCCGTCTGTGTGCCGTCTGTGTGTGTCGTCTATGTGCCGTCTGTGTGCTGTCTGTGTGTGCCGTCTGTGTGCCATCTGTGTGTGCCGTCTGTGTGCCGTCTGTGTGCCGTCTGTGTGCCGTCTGTGTGTGCCGTCTGTCTGCCGTCTGTGTGTGCCGTCTGTTTGTCGTCTGTGTGCCGTCTGTGTGTGTCGTCTGTGTGTGCCGTCTGTGTGCCGTCTGTGTGCCGTCTGTGTGTGCCGTCTGCCGTCTGTGTGTGCCGTCTGTGTGTGCCGTCTGTGTGTCGTCTGTGTGTGCCGTCTGTCTGCCGTCTGTGTGTGCCGTCTGTGTGTGCCGTCTGTGTGCCGTCTGTGTGTGCCGTCTGTCTGCCGTCTGTGTGTGCCGTCTGTGTGTGCCGTCTGTGTGTGTCGTCTGTGTGTGCCGTCTGTGTGTCGTCTGTGTGTGCCGTCTGTGTGTCGTCTGTGTGTGCCGTCTGTGTGTCGTCTGTGTGTGCCGTCTGTGTGTCGTCTGTGTGTGCCGTCTGTGTGTCGTCTGTGTGTGCCGTCTGTGTGCCGTCTGTGTGTGTCGTCCCAACGGCTTAAAGAAGATGTTTTTTTAGATCTATGAGTTAATGAGTTAGAGAGATTTTAATACCTACTTCCTCCTTTCACGCTTTGAAAATCAGCTTTAAATCAGAGCGAAAACCCTCCAGACACAGGGAGAACGGACACAATTCATGCAGCCAATCGGATGTGACGCGTTATTGATCCACGTTTGACATTTGCTCAGCGTTAAACCTCCACAAACACGAGTCTCGGCTCGTGTCACCAATGTGAAGGAGGAAACGACGGGGCCCTCGGGGACGGAAATGTGTCTAAATCAGGAGGGAAGAGAAGGGAGAAGAGCCATAAAAAGAGATTTGAAAAAGTATCAAGTCATTAAGCTTTTTTCCACCAGGTAAAAGTGCGCGCATGTTTAGTCAAACACCAGCTTTTCACTTTCAATGATAATGCATACCGTATTTTCTGGACTATAAGTCGCACCAGCCAAAAAATGCATAATAGAGAAGAAAAAAAAACATATAAGTTGCACTGGAGTATGAAGCGGCGATGATCGGCCCTCGTCACACTCGTTAGGAGGGGGCGTGGCTAACGCGTCCAATATTGTCCTTTTATTACACCTCCTGCGGAATCTGTGACGCTGTTGCGTCTTCTTCCCTTTGCTTTACAAATGAAGGGAAAAGTCCGTGGCTCTTAGAATGAAAATTTTGATAACTTTTGATGGCCCACTCCTGAAGATGAGTCTCACCAAATTTCACTTCAGGAGGACTTCGGAAAAATATAAAGTGTCAGCATGTTCAAATTTCAGAGATCTGGCGATTTCCCCATTGGAATAACACGGGAGATTTCTGTCATCACTGCGGCAAAGCCGTAACAATTATGACATGAGTCTTATTGACTTTTTTGATAGGGATGCCAAAATTGAATTTTGTGTCAAATTTTGCAAAACAAAATTTTTTACCCTCCATATAAAAATATGTTTCACTCTGTAGGGGGCGCTGTCACGCCAAATTAATTTATTCACTTCAACAACTGATTCTTATTTGACGCAATTCTGATTTTATCTGCACAAACGGCAGCAAATTTTAAATTTGGGAAATGTCTGTAATTCTAGCTACAGTTTGCGGCTTCGCCGAACAGAGACCGCGACAGAACTTTTGATGTCCCACTCCTCAGCACCATTTTCACCAAATTTCCAACGCCCTGAGAGGACTTCGTAAAAGTACGACGTTTGGAAAAACTCCAGAGTCATGCTTAGCCATTTTTGAAGCAATATGGCCGACATTTGGTTGGGCGGACGAGAGAGGCACGATTTTTAGAGGTGTGCAAACTTTTGTGAATTTTAGTTAATGTTCACTGGGTGAAAAACATTGTCCCAAGAAAACAATGTTTCCCATTTTTAAAATATCATAAACTATAAATTGATATACTATAAAAGCAAAAAAAAACGCGAAAAAACGATTTACAACGGTAACGTTCCATTTTCCTATTAATAATTAGTATGCACGGGGCGTGCGTGAGGAGGAGTGCCTTAGTGAGAGTTTGGAAGTGGGCGAGCGATTTGCGCTCCATCTTTATGAGCACTTTCACAGCCGTGCTTCGCACAGCCTTGCGGAACTAAAAGATCTCTTGCCAGCTTGTGGCACTCGAACCTAAATATCACATATAAGTCGCTCCTGAGTATAAGTATATAAGTATAAATATAAGTATAAGTCGCACCCCGGCCAAAACTATGAAAAAAGGTGCGACTTATAGTCCGGAAAATACAGTAATATTTGTCCTTTAATGCATGGGAATTACCAAATCTGCAGGACGTCCATTTAGTCCCTTTCAATCTGCAGACCTGGACTGGGCCAATCACGCACCATCGATACGTGACCTCACAGTTTTGGAGACTCTCTTTTCGCCCGGACGTGAAGTCCAGGGGTCCCCAACCTTTTTGCACCACGGACCGGAATAATGTAGGTTTTATTTTCACGGACCGGTGTGCCAGTTTATGTCGCGGCCAGGTTAATTTGCTCAGAAGTGGGCGGGGCTTAGGCTTCCATTCGATTCAGCTCGGAAAAGACGCGTTTGTACATTAATAAGTGTACCATACCAAAAGATCTGAATTGGAGTAACATAAGTTACAGTTACACGTGTTCTCACTGTTCTTCTGACTGAAGCTCATCACATAAATATTGCAAAAATAAGTGCATAAAACACAACTCACCACAGGCTGAATCAGTGGGAGCCCTGCACGTGTTTCTGTGCAATGAGACGGTCCCATCAGGAGTGATGGAGACAATGACCCCCGCAGTGTGTTTAAGTTCAGTCTGCTCCCTAGTTTTGTCTTGTTGCCGTCACGGCGCGGGAAGTAGCGCTCAAACTCTTGTAAAAGTAAAAACTGGTGATCGTGCAGCAGTTGCAGAATTCTGGCCCAGGAGTCGTGTCCTCCAAGATCCTCCTCTGGCTCCTCCTCTGGCTCCTCGTCTGCTCCTCGTCTGCTCCTCGTCTGCTCCTCGTCCTCTCCTCACTTGGCCTTTTCTCCTTTGCAAAAATGCTCTCCAAAGACTTTTGTTTTTTACTAATTTTCGCGAGCTTTTGGGTTGACTTTTGGGCAGCGCGTTTGATGCGACGCATCCGCGATGACGCATCATGTATAATGCACGTGTCAGTTATGTTCTCATGTAGGACAAGAGCAGAGATATAATATACTTGCCATTATATTTAATGGATTTCATCGACAATTTCGAGTTCACTGTGTATTCTGCTGATTAGAGCGGACGATGTGGCGACTGAGGGGTCAGGGGTCAGGGCGGACATTCGGACGCAGCCCCAAACCTTTATTCCACACCCATGACACCGTGTCCTTCTCACAGCTCCATCTTCCGACCGTTTCCCACGACAAAACCAGCAGAGAGCGATGAGCCCGTTAGAAAGCATGTAAACGGGGGCCTCATGACTCTTCTGCCCTGCTCACCGATGCCCCCCGGAGGCCCCTGAAGGCACCGCGGCTCATCACAAACCGCCCTCTCAGGAAACAGAGAATTAAGACGACAACGATCGGAGCGGGACGACCAAGCGCCGGCGGAGAGAGCGCCGAACCCCCAAAGGGAGGCGGAGCCCGGGGGTGTGTTCAATGAGCGTCTGACATTTCAAACCAGCGGGGCGAACGCAGAGGTGCATGACTGGAAATTAAAAGTTTGAGGTCGACAGCTGAAAATGAAAGATGATGAAGGAGCTAAATGTTGTAGAGGGAGAGGGAAGAATATGGATTCATCTATTTCAGGTCTTCCAGTGTTTAAATATGCTGAGAAGAAACGCCTCGCCTCGGCTCGCCTCTACCCAGAGCCGACCTGTAAGCAGCTTAAATCAGAGACGGGGACGTAGAGATAAGCAAATGTTGTGTACGATATTGTCACGATATTTATTTCACGGTACTTCGGCCTTCGGTTTGAACCATTTCTCTCACATTCCAAAGAGATAAGATATAAACACGTTAATCACAGTTATGTCGTGGCACAAAGGATCATGGTCAATGTAGTAACAAGCATTAAGCAAAGAAGCATATACAATATCCTGTGGCAGCCTACCGTATCGTTGAGTCCGTTGGCGATACGATATCACGGTATTTTGGTTATTATTACAGTAAAGATACACAGTGCACCTTTGTTTTGAGGGGCGTGGAACAGTTTTGCCTCATTTCTTTGACTTCTCTGCATGTGAGGGGCGTGGCTAAAGCTAGCGTGCACAGGAACAATTTTGCCTCATTTCTTCGACTTCTCTGCATGTGAGGGGCGTGGCTAAAGCTAGCGTGCACAGGAACAATTTTACCTCATTTCTTTGACTTCTCTGCATGTGAGGGGCGTGGCTAAAGCTAGCGTGCACAGGAACAGTTTTGCCTTATTTCTTTGACTTCTCTGCAACGCCTGTACGCCGCGTTTGAACCTCGCTAGGATGTTAGATTATAACCTGAAATGTCATATTTTAAGTCATGACAAAGCGAGTGCCGCGCGTCGATAAACAGGAAAACCGCTGTTGCTAACGTGCTACCCACAGCGGTTCGTGTTTGGTCATTATCCTCTGTTAGAGCTGCTTTTTGCCGTCCTGTTGCCGGCGTCTGTGTCCTCTCTCGTCCAATCATCTCGTCTAGCCGCGCCTCACTTGAAGCGGACCTGAAGCTGAAGCGAGCCAGAACAGTTTTGGAAGCTGGACTTTGGACCCCTCAAACTGGTCGGTACAGGAGACACTTTCGGCACCGGTGGAAACGTGGCCCGTTCAAACACTTCTCCACTTCCCCTTGTTCACCTGCTCCCGACGTGTCCCACCCACTTCAGCAGAAGACAGAGCCATATCGCACGGGGAACAGCGCCAGGGCATCATTAAAGTGTAATTAGCGATGGATAATTATAGTCAGGCCCGACACGCGGTAATTTACGACCGACGTTCGACTTATACTTATCTGCGTCATAAGCGTTCATAAAGTTTAGGCCGAGCAGTGGTTCTCGGATGTGGTTTTTAATGTGATGTGCTTCACTTTGTAGCTCCCTCATTACTGTTTGCTGACAAGGGCCTCGAAACGCTGTTGTAAATAGATGGTAAATTGAGCTGCTGACAGCGAACTGCACGGACCATTACCGGGCTTGAACGTCGGCTATTTTGAGGATTGTGAGTGCGATTAAACGTGCAATTTTGTTTTAATAGAGAAGGATTCAGTTCAAAGTTCAGGTTTTAAAACTTTTAGAAGAATAACATACAGCACAGAACACGTTTGTAGGCGTCAGAACGCTTGTAGGCTGCAGAAGAAAATGACATTACTTAAATAATTGCAGTTGTTGTGATTTTCTAGTTGCAGAGAATAGCTGTAAACTCAATATAATACATGTTTAAATGCTTAGAATGCACTTTGAACTTCACTTTTATACATTGAGCGGATGTTGATTAAAAAAACGCCTGAAGGGCTAATGTAAATAAACTGTATTTTTGTCCAAAGTGATGTAAATATATGCACATATTTACTTCACTTTATGCAGATGAGAGTTCCAGCCCAAATCCTGCTTCTATTATTAGACCCAGACAGGACCAAAATAGTCCGGCGATCCCGTTTTCACATCGAGTGCCATTAAAAACATCAGCTTAAAGTAACGCTGCAGTGGATTTAAAGACTCAGGACTAAACTTGTGCAAGTCTAAGTCAGGACTGAACAAGGGCGAAAACAGGACTGAACCAGGACTAAACCAGGACTAAGCGAGGATCTTGAGTGTTTGATGACTTGTATCTTTGTTAGTCACGATCAGTTCCAGTGATTTTACTTGTGTACCAAGTAATACTTTGTCAAATATCATGATAACAAACTAATACCAGTGCGAATTATACTTGGGCTGTAACTTACCATTATTTTAGTAGTCGACTAATCAAATGATTATTTTGGTTGTGTGTGCAAGCATTTAGACCTGGTTTAGTCCTGCTTTAGTCCTGATACAGTCCTGGTTTAGTCCTGGTTTAGTCTTGGGTTATTCCTGGTTTAGTCCTGGTTTAGTCCTGGTTCAGTCCTGGTTCAGTCCTGGTTTAGTCCTGCATTAGTCCTGGTTCAGTCCTGGTTTAGGCCTAGTTTAGACCTGGTTTAGTCCTGGTTTAGTCCTAGTTCAGTCCTTCTTTAGTCCTGGTTTAATTCAGGTTTAGTCCTGGTTTAGTCCTGGTTTAATCCTAGTTCAGTCCTTCTTTAGTCCTGGTTTAATTCAGGTTTAGTCCTGGTTTAGTCCTGGTTTAATCCTGGTTCAGTCCTGGTTTAGTCCTGCTTTAGTCCTGCTTTTGTCCTGGTTTAGCCCTGGTTTAGTCCTGGTTTAGCCCCTGGTTTAGTCCTGGTTTAGTCCTGGTTTAGCCCTGGTTTAGTCCTGGTTTAGTCCTGCTTTTGTCCTGGTTTAGTCCTGGTTTAGTCCTGGTTTAGTCCTGGTTTAGTCCTGCTTTTGTCCTGGTTTAGTCCTGGTTTAGTCCTGGTTTAGCCCCTGCTCTTGTCCTGGTTTAGCTCTGGTTTAGTCTTGGATTATTCCTGGTTTAGTCCTGGTTTAGTCCTGGTTCAGTCCTGGTTTAGGCCTAGTTTAGACCTGGTTTAGTCCTGGTTTAGTCCTAGTTCAGTCCTTCTTTAGTCCTGGTTTAATTCAGGTTTAGTCCTGGTTTAGTCCTGGTTTAATCCTGGTTTAGTCCTAGTTCAGTCCTTCTTTAGTCCTGGTTTAATTCAGGTTTAGTCCTGGTTTAGTCCTGGTTTAATCCTGGTTCAGTCCTGGTTTAGTCCTGCTTTAGTCCTGCTTTTGTCCTGGTTTAGCCCTGGTTTAGTCCTGGTTTAGCCCCTGGTTTAGTCCTGGTTTAGTCCTGGTTTAGCCCTGGTTTAGTCCTGGTTTAGTCCTGCTTTTGTCCTGGTTTAGTCCTGGTTTAGTCCTGGTTTAGTCCTGCTTTTGTCCTGGTTTAGTCCTGGTTTAGTCCTGCTTTTGTCCTGCTTTTGTCCTGGTTTAGTCCTGGTTTAGCCCCTGCTCTTGTCCTGGTTTAGCTCTGGTTTAGTCTTGGTTTAGTCCTGGTTTAGCCCTGGTTTAGTCCTGGTTTAGTCCTGGTTTAGTCCTGCATTAGTCCTGGTTCAGTCCTGGTTTAGGCCTAGTTTAGACCTGGTTTAGTCCTGGTTTAGTCCTAGTTCAGTCCTGCTTTAGTCCTGGTTTAATTCAGGTTTAGTCCTGGTTCAGTCCTGGTTTAATCCTGGTTCAGTACTGGTTTAGTCCTGGTTTAGTCCTGGTTTAGTCCTGGTTTAGTCCTGGTTTAGTCCTGCTTTTGTCCTGGTTTAGTCCTGGTTTAGTCCTGGTTTAGTCCTGGTTTAGCCCTGGTTTAGTCCTGGTTTAGTCCTGCTTTTGTCCTGGTTTAGTCCTGGTTTAATCCTGGTTCAGTCCTGGCTTAGTCTTGGTTTAGACCTGGTTCAGTCCTGGTTTAGCCCTGGTTTAGTCCTGGTTTAGTCTTGGTTTAGACCTGGTTTAGTCCTGGTTTAGCCCCTGGTTTAGTCCTGGTTTAGTCCTGGTTTAGCCCTGGTTTAGTCCTGCTTTTGTCCTGCTTTAGTCCTGGTTTAGTCCTGGTTTAGCCCTGGTTTAGTCCTGGTTTAGTCCTGGTTTAGCCCATGCTCTTGTCCTGGTTTAGCCCTGGTTTAGTCCTGGTTTAGTCCTGGTTTAGTCCTGGTTTAGTCCTGCTTTTGTCCTGCTTTTGTCCTGGTTTAGTCCTGGTTTAATCCTGGTTTAGTCCTGGTTTAATCCTGGTTTAGTCCTGGTTTAGTCTTGGTTTAGACCTGGTTTAGTCCTGGTTCAGTCCTGGTTCAGTCCTGGTTTAGCCCTGGTTTAGACCTGGTTTAGTCCTGGTTCAGTCCTGGTTCAGTCCTGGTTTAGCCCTGGTTTAGTCCTGGTTTAGTCTTGGTTTAGACCTGGTTTAGTCCTGGTTTAGCCCCTGGTTTAGTCCTGGTTTAGTCCTGGTTTAGCCCTGGTTTAGTCCTGCTTTTGTCCTGGTTTAGTCCTGGTTTAGTCCTGGTTTAGCCCTGGTTTAGTCCTGGTTTAGTCCTGGTTTAGCCCTGGTTTAGTCCTGGTTTAGTCCTGGTTTAGTCCTGCTTTTGTCCTGGTTTAGCCCTGGATTGCATAGCGCCTAAACTAAAGTCATTTGCACTTCTCACACCGACAGCCGCTCAAACTGATGCCGACTTATTTAGAAACATGTCAAATTCACAAATTAATTAACGAGACGAAACCATTAGCTTCACTGACGATGGTGAGCTCCGCCGACAACATCTCGTCTCCGTCTTCATCTCCTCGCGGCGTCTGAAGTCGAGCAAACACAGACGATCGATGACGTGCAAACAGAGAAAAGGAGATTGACAGGATACATTTTGTACTCCTTTTAAACGTCTCGTATTTTCTGTCTCTTTTTTGCAGTCGTAATGTTTCCTCATCAAAAACATCTCCACCACAAAAGCTACACGGACGCTAAACGTCACGTAATGCGCACGCGGCTAGCTTTCGCGTTAGCACCAGCGCTTCCTGTCTAAGTCTGCGTGTGGTGAGATCAGCTCCTGTGTGGCCTGTGCCTCATTAAAGAGCATCTGAGTCTCTGCAGAGCTGGACGTGCGGCGATAACGCGCTCATTTCAGTTTGTTAGCTCTGACCGTAAATTCTGCTCTGAAAAGCGCTCGTAAACGTCATCGCGGTGAGTCATTCGGACGCAAACGGTTTGAAAACACCAAACATGGGGTAAAGCGCCTTTAGTTCATGAGTCTATCTCTTTCTTTTATATAATAGAACAATATCGGCCTTTGTTTTAAGAGGATAAACACAATCCACTTCTTCTTTATTCTTTTCTCACTCAAACGGATGAAAGGAAAGCGTCTCTGGCCTGTTTATGTTGAATTATGATTTATTTGAACAAAACGGAGCGCGGCTTTTGTGGCTTATTGTCAAAAACTAAACAAATGAGTCTAAAATGAATGAATACCTAAAGATCTGACGCTGAACAGAGAGATGGATGTTAAAGACTTTCTAATATCAGTTTGCGGATAGAGCGCTGATATGGGAAAGAATCCACACACACACACACACACACACACACACACACACACACACACACTGAACACACACTCTGAACACACACACACACACACACACTGAACACACACACACACACACACACACACTGAACACACACTCTGAACACACACACTGAACACACACTCACACACACACACACACACACACACTGAACACACACACTCACACACACACACACACACACACACACACACACACACTGAACACACACACACACACACACACACACACACACACTGAACACACACACACACACACACACACTGAACACACACTCTGAACACACACACTGAACACACACTCACACACACACACACACACACACACACTGAACACACACACACACACACACTGAACACACACTCACACACACACACACACACACACACACTGAACACACACACACACACACACACACACACACACTGAACACACACTCTGAACACACACACTGAACACACACTCACACACACACACACACACACACTGAACACACACACACACACACACACACACTGAACACACACTCACACACACACACACACACACACACACACACTGAACACACACACACACACACACTGAACACACACTCACACACACACACACACACACACACACACTGAACACACACACACACACACACACTGAACACACACTCACACACACACACACACACACACACACACTGAACACACACACACACACTGAACACACACACTGAACACACACTCTCACACACACACACACACACACACACACACTGAACACACACACACACACACACACACACACACACACTGAACACACACACACACACACACTGAACACACACACTGAACACACACACACACACTGAACACACACACACACACACACACACACACACACTGAACACACACTCACACACACACACACACACACACTGAACACACACTCACACACACACACACACACACACACACACACACACACACACACACACTGAACACACACACACACACACAGACACACACAGACACACACACACACACACACTGAACACACACACTCACACACACACACTCACACACACACACTCACACACACAAACACACACACACACACACACACACCGAACACACACACACACTCACACACACACACACACACACACACACACACACATACACACACACACACACACACACACACACACACATACACACACAAACACTCACACACACACACACTCACACACACACACACTCACACACACACACACACACACACACTGAACACACACACACACACACACACACACACACACACACTGAACACACACACACTCACACACACACACACTCACACACACACACACACACACACACTGAACACACACACACACACACACACTCACACACACACACACACGGGCACATGATGTCACTTCCTGTCATCTTCTACACATTTTTAAACGTTTTCTATGTCATAAATCCCACCAAACAAAAGCCTTAAGTCGTACGTGGAGTCAGGATTTGGCCTTTTTCGTTTTAGTTCATTTTCAGAACAATATTGTCTTATCCTTCAGTGTGTCACTGCGATGACTCCAGAGCGGTTTCCCAGCCTCTCGTAAACACACTTTTCTCTCCACATTACATCGTTCCAACTCTAATGTGTCTCTCGAGTGAAATGGCGGCGTTTCATCCACGTTAATGCGCCGTCTGAGGGTCTATTACCGCCACTTCCTGTTTGTTTGCAACGGGCAGAACGTGGAACTATTCTGTGCTCTTTCATTTCATTTCCTTTGATTTGACTTTTTAACAACGACGCAATTCGTCACGACAATAATAATGGATTTTTCTGCCTGGATATTATTGAGAAATCGTGGCAGAAGATGAGTTTTGTGCGTCGGTTGTTGATTCTGAACCATTTGTGTTGAATCTCAGTGTCTTTTAGGCCTTTTTTTAATCTATATTTTATTGGTAAGCCGCCACGTTTGCTTTGATATGAAAGTGTTTCTTTTGTCTTGGTTTAGGAAACAGTTCCAGACCCAAACGTGTTCGTAAAGTGCTGTAAAAGGGTGTGGCATCGTCGGGCCAGGAAATAAGAACGAGAGTCCGACCGATTTTGGATAAAAAGAACTAAATTGACGAACATTTTCAACCATCTTTGGCTATGGATTTGGTCCACGCCTTAGACTGGATTAAGACATTTTTTAAAACGTTTTGCTCGTGTGTTTAGATAAAGTGACTATTTTGTGACGACTTTAACATGAATGAAAGTTGTTTTTCACTTTTCAAAACAGTAAAAATCAGGTACAGCACTTTTAAATGGGATTCCTACACTTATTCTTGCACTTACACGCCATTACTGCTTAGGTGCTGTGAGCTTTAGCCGTTAGCATTGGCCGTTAGCATTAGCCGTTAGTTAAAACCCTTCGGTGTAGAAAAAGATTCAGTTGCAGTCAAACCTTTTGGTGTTTGATTTGAGATATGAATCAGGTTAAAAGCATCTGAGCTAAAGGCTAACGCACGTTGCCGTAGTGACACTAAATATCCTCTTTTACTTCTTTGCCTTTTTACGAGATAAACGACACAAAGAGCGTGAAACAGAAAACGTGTGTATACATAATTATACATCCCATTCATTTTTATGGGATTAGCGCCGCCGTTTGTTTGTGAAGGAGCATGGACGTAGCTCCGGTCAGAACCTGCCCGTGTAGCTCCGGTCGAACCCGCCCGTGTAGCTCCGGTCAGAACCCGCCCGTGTAGCTCCGGTCGTGTAGTTCCGGTCAGAACCTGCCCGTGTAGTTCCGGTCAGAACCCGCCCGTGTAGTTCCGGTCAGAACCTGCCCGTGTAGCTCCGGTCAGAACCCGCCCGTGTAGCTCCGGTCAGAACCCGCCCGTGTAGCTCCGGTCAGAACCCGCCCGTGTAGCTCCGGTCAGAACCCGCCCGTGTAGCTCCGGTCAGAACCCGCCCGTGTAGTTCCGGTCAGAACACGCCCGCGTAGCTCCGGTCAGAACCCGTCCGCGTAGCTCCGGTTGCCCGTGTAGCTCCGGTCAGAACCCGCCCGTGTAGCTCCGGTCAGAACCTGCCCGTGTAGTTCCGGTCAGAACCTGCCCGTGTAGCTCCGGTCAGAACCCGCCCGTGTAGCTCCGGTCAGAACCCGCCCGTGTAGTTCCGGTCAGAACCTGCCCGTGTAGCTCCGGTCGAACCCGCCCGTGTAGTTCCGGTCAGAACCCGCCTGTGTAGCTCCGGTCAGAACCTGCCCGTGTAGTTCCGGTCAGAACCCGCCCGCGTAGCTCCGGTCGGAACCTGTCCGTGTAGCAGAACCCGCCCGTGTAGCTCCGGTCAGAACCCGCCCGTGTAGCTCCGGTCAGAACCTGCCCGTGTAGTTCCGGTCAGAACCTGCCCGTGTAGTTCCGGTCAGAACCTGCCCGTGTAGCTCCGGTCGAACCCGCCCGTGTAGTTCCGGTCAGAACCTGCCCGTGTAGCTCCGGTCAGAACCCGCCCGTGTAGCTCCGGTCAGAACCTGCCCGTGTAGCTCCGGTCAGAACCCGCCCGTGTAGCTCCGGTCAGAACCTGCCCGTGTAGCTCCGGTCAGAACCTGCCCGTGTAGTTCCGGTCAGAACCCGCCCGCGTAGCTCCGGTCAGAACCTGTCCGTGTAGCAGAACCCGCCCGTGTAGCTCCGGTCAGAACCCGCCCGTGTAGCTCCGGTCAGAACCACACGTTTGCGTCGCTCTGTGGGGAACCACTTGTTGCTCTGTAGAGTTTTCTTTTGGAATAGATTCGCTTCCATTGTACCTCTCATGACTCACACCTGTCTCCACGGCGACGGAGGCGGTTTCCAACGGTGACGGAGACCACATGGACCTCGTCACTCAGAGACCAGAGGACCAGAGGACGCTTCATTTTGCTATAGAACTGATCGTTTTAAGGGTTTGTAGAGGAAAATATGCAAAAAGTACCAGGGACTAAAACTGTGACAGAAAGTGCACGTTTTACACATATTACTATTATTATTACTATTATTATAACAGGAAGAATAAGACAGTAAAGAGTTATTATTGTTTCAGAATGATCTAAATGAGCCTGAACAGAACTGATCAGTTTTCACAGCAACGTAATCGAAATCCCAATTGAAACGGTCGCGATTTGAGACCGAAACGATTTAGCAAAAATAATTAAATATAGTAATAAAATGTAAAAAATGGCCTTGTAGATGGTATTTATTACAGGTTGTCTCTCCCCTTTTGTGTGTTTATGCGTCTGGATGAGTTCAAAATGTGAACGTTGAAAAATCATATATTTTGGCCATAATTTAACATAAACCACATTAAACGAAGTGTATTTTGCACATTGACCGTTTAAAAAAAAGCTTGAATAGTTTAAAAAGCGCTGCATGTGATTTTTACCGTCTAAAAACTGTGAAATCGTTTGTTTTAGTCCGTCAACTCCTTCCTCCTCAGAGCGTCGTAATTATGCGACTTTCAGAACCCGCTGGGTAAACGCTCATCCTCCTCGAGTACGTGCCGCACGCTTTTGTCTGCGTACGTCAAATCCACCTTCTCTTGTTCGACTGAGGCACTTTACGAGGTCGTCGGACACATTAGCTCCGAGGACGAGGCGCGCGGCCGCATCACTCGGTCGCCGCAACGATGACATCATCTGCGCGATCGTTGGCGAAATCAAAGAAGAAGAAATCCAACCAGTTAGCGCGCGCGTACAATACACGTTTTTAAAAGGCTAATCACATCCCTTTACGAAGTTTCAAAAAACACCAGCTGAGGGCGCAAGGAACCGGCCTCAGGCGAGGTCTGAACCAGTTGTCGTGTGATTGGAGGGCGAACGCATACCTAGAGGGATTTGTCGATATCTAATTATCAGCCTAATATATTTAAGTTTTAATTAAGATATTTTTGAAAATGTACTCAAATACTAAATACTTTATTGTTAAAAATAGCACCCAAGTTTCCGTCGCTCCTTCGTTTCAGCCGCTCCTTCGTTTCCGTCGCTCCTTCGTTTCCGTCGCTCCTTCGTTTCCGTCGCTCCTTCGTTTCCGTCGCTCCTTCGTTTCCGTCGCTCCTTCGTTTCCGTCGCTCCTTCGTTTCCGTCACTCCTTCGTTTCCGTCGCTCCTTTGTTTCCGTCGCTCCTTCGTTTCAGCCGCTCCTTTGTTTCCGTCGCTCCTTCGTTTCAGCCGCTCCTTCGTTTCAGCCGCTCCTTCGTTTCCGTCGCTCCTTCGTTTCAGCCACTCCTTCGTTTCCGTCGCTCCTTTGTTTCCGTCGCTCCTTCGTTTCCGTCGCTCCTTCGTTTCCGTCGCTCCTTCGTTTCAGCCGCTCCTTCGTTTCAGCCGCTCCTTCGTTTCCGTCGCTCCTTTGTTTCCGTCGCTCCTTCGTTTCCGTCGCTCCTTCGTTTCCGTCGCTCCTTCGTTTCAGCCGCTCCTTCGTTTCCGTCGCTCCTTCGTTTCCGTCGCTCCTTTGTTTCCGTCGCTCCTTCGTTTCCGTCGCTCCTTTGTTTCCGTCGCTCCTTCGTTTCAGCCGCTCCTTCGTTTCCGTCGCTCCTTCGTTTCCGTCGCTCCTTTGTTTCCGTCGCTCCTTCGTTTCAGCCGCTCCTTCGTTTCCGTCGCTCCTTCGTTTCCGTCGCTTCTTCGTTTCCGTCGCTCCTTCGTTTCCGTCACTCCTTCGTTTCCGTCGCTTCTTCGTTTCCGTCGCTCCTTCGTTTCCGTCACTCCTTCGTTTCCGTCGCTCCTTCGTTTCCGTCGCTCCTTCGTTTCCGTCGCTCCTTCGTTTCCGTCGCTCTTTCGTTTCCGTCGCTCCTTCGTTTCCGTCGCTCCTTCGTTTGTCTGGATAACGGGCCCCGAGCGCTTCCTCCTCACAAAGACGTTCCGTTATCCTCCGGAACACATTTAGCTCGGGCTCATTTCTCTGCCGCTAATGCGCTCGCGTTTCCGAGTCCGTGACGCGGCGTGAGGAACTGGATGTCACTGCTTCATTCCTCAGCTGGTATTTTTGGACTCCAAGCTTCAACTCGTTCCCCGAGGAGAGAATAAAACACTGAATTAGACTGAGGCACGTTCACACTCGTCCTGTCTGAGCCCACAGTAACATGGTGTTTGCTGGGTAATTTTCTAGCGTGATGTCATCAATTACAAACAGGAAGTGAAATTATAGACCTAAAGAAATGTGCTATTCTGTGATAACAAAATGTTGAATATCTTAACTGCATTTCAGTTTGACGAGCGGTCCGACCTGTAGGGGGCACTTTAGTGCCTGTGTGGACCTGGTGTGGTTCTGTTCAGGTCCAGGTTTTAGTCCCGGTCTGGGTGTGGCCTGGGTGTGGTCTGGGTGTGGCCTGGGTGTGGTTTGGGTGTGGCCTGGGTGTGGTCTGGGTGTGGCCTGGGTGTGGTCTGGGTGTAGCCTGGGTGTGGTTTGGGTGTGGCCTGGGTGTGGTTTGGGTGTGGCCTGGGTGTGGTCTGGATGTGGTTTGGGTGTGGCCTGGGTGTGGCCTGGGTGTGGTCTGGGTGTGGCCTGGGTGTGGCCTGGGTGTGGTTTGGATGTGGCCTGGGTGTGGTTTGGGTGTGGCCGGGGTTTGGCCTGGGTGTGGTCTGGGTGTGGTCTGGGTGTGGTCTGGGTGTGGTTTGGGTGTGGTTTGGGTGTGGCCTGGGTGTGGTCTGGGTGTGGCCTGGGTGTGGTCTGGGTGTGGTCTGGGTGTGGTCTGGGTGTGGTCTGGGTGTGGTTTGGGTGTGGCCTGGGTGTGGTTTGGGTGTGGCCTGTGTGTGGTCTGGGTGTGGCCTGGGTGTGGTCTGGGTGTGGCCTGGGTGTGGTCTGGGTGTGGCCTGGGTGTGGTCTGGGTGTGGTTTGGGTGTGGCGTGTGAAAGTGCTTTGCGATGGACAGCATTCATTATTGAGTGAACAACGACTCGACCAATTGAAAGAATAATTAATCCATTTGTGAAATAATCGTGACACAATATTTCGTATGCCGCCTTGGCCACGAGTTCAGGGCAGCTGCGGCTCCGCGTCTCGCCCCGAGAGTCCGCCGCCGCCGCAGAAGAAGTGGGCGCCGCGTGTGTGTTTTGTACATGGATTTGGCCTGGTTCCGGGTCAGCGGTCTCGGTTCCGGGTCAGCGGTCTCGGGAGAGCAGATTTTCAAACTAAAAGCCTCGTCAGATAAACGAGGCGTCGCTGAATGTCTGTTCAATTACAGACATTATAATTATTGTATAATTCTGCCTTTAGACCGGGTGTGGTCAGTGCCTCCGGTTAGCTCCACCCCTCCGTGTAGATGACATCACAAACGCCACCGCGGGTGACTCAGCCGGGATTAACCTGTGCAGCACTGACGGGGAAGTGCCTAACGAGAAGGAGCCTAACAAGACTTGAGTGTCTGGGAAAGTGCTCTGTAAGACTAAATCATCATTATTATTGTTATGAAGGTAATTATGTCACATTCATGTCGGAGATGTCCTTTAAATGTCAACAGACCTTAATGAGGGAGAGAGAGAAACTAAAACAGAGAAAGAAAGAAAATAAAGACACAGAAACAGAGAGAGAGAGAGTTGATGAGTTTCCTCCGAGCGCTGCTGAGTCGGTGTCCATGGAGACGCGAGTCACGGGCGAGTAAACCAGGATTAACCTGTCCATCAGTCTGAGGGAGAGAGAGAGGGAGAGAGAGAGAAGAGAAGAGAGGGAGAGAGAAGGAGAGAGAGGGAGAGAGAGAGAGGGAGAGGCAGAGGGGGGGAGAGAGGAGAGGGAGAGAGGGAGAAGGGGAAAATGGAGGTGAAAAGAGGGACAGAAATGTGGAGAGGGGGAGAGAGGAAAATGAAGAGCCAAGAGTAGTGGTGAAGAAGAAGAAGAAGAAGAAGAAGAAGAAGAAGAAGAAGAAGAAGAAGAAGAAGAAGAAGAAGAAGAAGAAGAAGAAGAAGAAGAAGAAGAAGAAGAAGAAGAAGAAGAAGAAGAAGAAGAAGAAGAAGAAGAAGAAGAAGAAGAAGAAGAAGAAGAAGAAGAATTGTATTTCCTCTGCAATCGAACCGTAAATAATGACGACTTTACACTTTTCAAACAACTATTTCTAATGAGACTTTTTAATTCACATTTTCACCAAATAAAAGTTGAAAAATGGAGACTCTGTGTTTGGTCCAGATAATGACGCCGACGATCACAATGTGACGTTGATTATTCTGTTATACTTTGATGAATCGCTTTACGTTCTAAAACTGTGTAGCA